>NC_090269.1:338687961-338777961 GCF_040414725.1 Anabrus simplex
CAAACACTGGGCAACGTGCTGTTATCAGCCGGTAGGAAATACCACTGCACTAGTTCAGTGAAAGCCGGCCCCGTGGTGTAGGGGTAACGTGCCTGCCTCTTACCCGAAGGCCCCGGGTTCAACTCCCGGCCAGGTCAGGGATTTCTAACTGGACCTGAGGGCTGGTTCGAGTTCCATTCAGCCTACGTGATTAGAATTGAGGAGCTATCTGATGGTGAGATAGCTACCCCGGTCTTGAAAGCCAAGAATAACGGCCGAGAGGATTTGTCGTGCTGATCACACAACACCACGTAATCTGCAGGCCTTTGGGCTGAGCAGCGGTCACTTGGTAGGCCAAGGCTCTTCAAGGGCTGTAGTGCCATGTGGGTGGGGTGGGTTGAGTTCAGTGAGAATCAGCCCAGAAGTGGCTGGTGACGCTCTATTCCAGCCTGGTACAAACATATTTTACGAGTGTTTCAGGTACGGGACATACGTTTATTTTTTATCTCAAAATTGTTTCTTAGTCTACAGTGAACAAGTATTTGGATAATACTGCATCATATAAACTTGTGGTGATCAGTTATGCCGAAACATACGGGAATAGGGCAGCGGGCCGGAAGTATTCAGTGTCCGAATGCAACGTGCACTATTGCAGTAACAGTGAAGTGCATTTGAAGCAACCAAGTCTCGCAGAGCATTTCACGGACCAAAAAGCGGCAAGTTTCTGCAAGTAGAGGAGGATCTGCTTAAATATATGATTTCATTACGCAACGTTGGATATGCCGTTTCTCACAAAATGCTGTATTTTAAAGGACGAGGAATAGCCGCTGCACATGAAATCAGTGTCTCAGATTTGAAGGTTAGCCACAGCTGGATGAATAATTTTATGAGGATAAATGGACTTTCTCTTCGACAAAGAACAGCATTATGTCAAAAAATGCCGAATGATTTCAACCAAAAAGCAATTGATTTTCATCGCTTTGTGATTGAGAAGCATAAAGTGAAGTAATATTTGATCTCCCAAATAGGAACCGCAGGTCAGACGTCTGTCATTTTCCATATGCCACGAAGTCGAAAATTGTTAGGAAAGGAACATTGAGTGTTATCATACGCGCTACCGGAAGTGAAAAACAATGGTGTACTGCAATCCTCGCTGTAAAAGCTGATGGCAGAAAGCTTGCACCTTACGTTGTTCTAAAATGAAAAACAGTGCCTAAAGTAAAATGTTCACAAGGGATCCACATTCGTATCCAAGAAAAAGGATGGACATGTCACTTCCCTACAAGATTGGATATGAACGGTTTGGAGAATCTAGCAGGGTTCCTCCTTCGATGCCCGGCTCTTCTCGTGCTGGATGGTTTTCTTTTTTCTTTTTTTTTCCGGTATGTCAATATCATGACATTAAATGAATTGTACTTTTATTAGTTCATGTTTATTTCACTTCAGGTCATATTGTCAGCTCGTAACGGGAAGAATATTTTCCACTGTTGGTCCTTCAAACCCACGTGTCCAACTTACCTGATGTACCCTATTTGACTTTTCAGAAAAAATCTCACGCCGGAATTTTACCCCAAATGACGATAACAGCAAATGAGTTGAATCAATTGTGTTTATATTATATTTGATGTTTCTTTTAAATGTAAATGAATTTTAAATAATTTTTAAATATCTAAATTTCTTGAATAATTTACGCATCCGAAGGTTTCATCTGTATTTTTTGTCAAAATTGTGCGTTAATTGCGCGAGAAAATACGGTATAAATTTTTATTATTGTGATTGGACATTTTAACGAATAGAGGCAACCAACAAATTTGGTCCTTTCTCTGGGGCTGTGAGGAAATTAATGATGTTAAATTTATTTCTTCTCCAGGGTTTTTGCTGTCTAGTTTTGATTTAACAACTACATCCATTTATTAAATAAATAAATATATTTAGTGAAGAACTTAACAGTATTCACATATTGAAATTGACAAAATCTAACCACAGTTATGTATCAAAACAAACAGTACTGAAATTATAAACATGTTCCGAATATCAAGATATGTCATAATATGCAGCACATGTCTAACTGCGGTACAGCATGTGTTCATAATGTACTCCCTTATGTCTTGCATATTGATCGTAACAACCCTTTAGATTGTCGAATTTGTTGGTGCTGCAAGGCCACAAAAAATTACTGTATCTTCTCTCCTAATTTGGAAACCTTCCTAGGTGAGTCATCTGACCGGAAAACAGATTCTTTCAGCATGCTCCATATGAAGGCATCTGGGGGCGTGAGATCTGGAAAATGGGAAAGGTAAGGGAATCCTGTTCCATGGAAAATAAATTATCTCCAAGGTTTTGTTGCAGAAGGGCAAGCGACCCCCTTGCTGTGTAGGTTGTAACTTTGTCTTACTGCCTCCATTGTCATTGTTTAACAGGTTTCTGGTGAAATTCAGTACTCTTTGATGTTCAGATCACATTTGTAATATCAATACCGGTACTGGTCGTTTTATAAACATTAAAATAAAAATAATAATAAATAATAATAAAGACTAATAATAACACTGGTACAACACACGTAGCTCAGGCAGACATTTTACCAGACCCCTTTGAACGGCTAAGGTGACCAGTCACCGCTCTTCCAACATAAGAGACTTCAATTCATGCCCATTGCATCTTATTTTCTCCATCTGTGATCTTGAACTCCCAGTAAAAATGAGGACACCTGTTTTCGCTTTAACCATTATTTTAAAGGAACTGGATATTGGCCTCACAAGCACCTTCAGGCGTGATCAATCCTGTTGAAGTGTTACTACTCCAAGTCAACTACAATATGTGATTTCTCGTACCCGACTCAGGTGTCTATGCAATAATGAGATTTAATTAGTTAACCATTCTAATTATCTTCTTCATTCCAATGAACATAAAAAATCATTTTTATGTATGAACATTCTTATTGATTGACTGATAGCAATGATATCCTACATTATTTTAATTACTTCACTACCAGCTCTATGTTGTACTTTATGTTTTTCAACCTCTGTCAACACGATTGCATGTTTTTCTCTTAGCCATGTCAAACATTGGTATATGTTTTCACACTAGTTTTAAGCCTATTTGATTTTCTGTAATGTAAATGTCGAATCTTAGGGTACCATATATTTTAAGGACACTAGGTTCAGGGCCCTGACCTAACTTTAGGCCAAGATTTATTTTGGCTGATGATGCTTACAACAGTTAAGCGAAACATGCCCCAACTTACAACACCAGTTGTAAAGTTTATATCCTAAATATAAGGAAAGGTAAGTATTGGAAAGGTGGTGTAAATTATTATTCTTATTTTAATGTTTATAATCTGATGTCCAATACAGTCTACAATGAGATTTATTACTTGTAATGTACTGGTCGTTTTGCCGTATACTGTATTACTTTATTTTGTATATTCAGACAACTCAGATTAGAAAGATAACTAGGATTGAATATAATGTATTATGATAAGAATCTGCTAGAAAGTGACAAAAATTCATGTCTTCACCTTTTACAAATTAGTTTTTGATGTCATTTATGTACACCGTAATCAATCTCCTTTACCTTTCTAATTTGACTTTAGCTGGTTGGTTTCAACACAGGAGACTTGTCTGCACCCTCTTACATGTAAAGAACATTAAATTACATGTGAAATAAAATATATGAATGAATCTCCTGTTCAGGATGTTTAATGATTAATGGTGATTGAATTGCAATAAAAGCTAACAGAGGATTGCTTTGTTAGATAGCAGATTGCCCATATCTATAGTTCATAAGATAGAAAGTTAAAAATAGTCTAAAACTTTTTGCCTATATGTGGCTGAAATAGTACAAATCTTCCTTATGCCATCCTCTTTGTAAGTGGTTAAAATAGCACAGACCTTTCTTAGGCACCTTAAAGATATTATGTCTGTGTGTGTGAAGGACCATTTCAAATTACCCAACACTAATTACATGGTGAAAGTGATGTCTGTATTACAGTGATACATTATTTAAGGAAAAGAGTTATATATTTCCCTAAATGTGTAGTTTTAGCTGCTATTAGAAATAATAAAAATGTTATTTTTTTGACATATCCTTATAAAATCTTTTTCTAGAAATGTGATAACGTTTCAAGAATAATAGGTTGCAACCTATGCCTAAATAGAAACAAAGAAGATAATCTGTAGATGATACAAAAAGCTGGTTATTAGACTGTTTAAGTGTATTTTGCTTTGAAACTGAAAGTTGTGTGTTGTAAATGTCATCTACCCTTTTTTAGTGGAGTAAATTAATGAAAAGTTGAGGGTGAGTGTATAAAAAATTTTAAGTCATAAAGTACTATACTTGAGGAAAAGTGTATATACATGTTTGCACACAATTAACTCTGCTATAGTATTCCCTCCAGTAGAAATCTGCTCCCTTTACCAGATAGCAGTACAATCAGAATGTTGGAATTGGTAAGCAGACTGCCTAGATTCCACTTATTATTTGTTATGTATGATTCAAATTGAGCCGCCCTCTAGTGCTGCCTTCTGGTGTTATTTGGTGTCTTGTCCTTAACTATGTGCAGCCATATTTGTACAGTTAAGTTCGTGCTGCTCACTTGACCTGTTGAGATGTATTCTTTATGTTAATCTTATTCTACTCTTGTGTACAGTAAACCCGCACTCTAGATTAATTTAACGGGCGTCGTGTTTCACCTCACAACCCACAACCTTATTAATAGGTTATGAGTCGGGGTATCGTGTGTAAGAAAGTGGAATTATAGAAAGGCATGAAAGTGCGGTTACGTTATCTGTATTGCAAGTGACTAATCTCATGTTTTAATCCGTATTGAAATCTGTTAGTATACAATAATAAAGTTTTATTATGAATCCACCTGTTCAATACATTATAATGTTGTTACATTAAAATAACTTCATTAGTTAAAAAGTTACATATGGGACATGTTTCGCTCCCATATGTAACTTTTTAACTAATGAAGTTATTTTAATGTAACAACATTATAATGTATTGAACAGGTGGATTCATAATAAAACTTTATTATTGTATACGTTATCTGTAACCTGAGAAATGGCGTCATCTGCGACAGTGTACATTAAAATGTTTTCAAAAGATAATTATGATGCATGGAAAATTCACATGAAAGCATTACTCATTAAAAATGATGCATGTAACTACGTGAGTGGTGCAAAAGTGAAGACTGAGGTAAATGCAGAGAATGCAGCCACAGTAACGGCATGGGAATCAGGAGATAGTAAGGCTATGTCAGACATACTTCTGGGAATCTCTTCAACCGAGTTGAAACAAGTGAAAGGTTGTACGACGTTGAGACAATTTGGGAAAAAGTTGGAAGTGTCTACCAGTCCAAAGGCCCTGCAAAAAAAGCTAACCTGCTGAAACAAATAGTGCTTTAACGCATTAACGAGGGTGACAACATTCATGATCATCTGCAAAGATTTTTCTATGCTGTTGACCGACTCATTGATATGGAAGTGCTGATAAATGACCACCTTCTGTCGATATTGTTACTCTACAGTTTACCACCGAGGTTTGATAATTTTTGTATCACAATCAAGACACGTGACAAACTCCCAAAATATTGTGCATAAAAATAGTCGAGGAAAGAGACGCGTGATTGAGTAACCGACAAACATGTATGCAGAATGCGATGTTAGTGCAGAAACAGAACAATAACAACAGTCAGAACTGTGGTAAACCAGGTAAATCGAATAAGTATGACAGTGACACATTCAAGTGTTTCAAGTTCACAAAGCTGGGTCACAAAGCAGTGAATTATCAATCGAGAGTGAAAAGTGACCAAAACAAAGGCAAGACAGAAAACACGTTGTTGTACACTGCGCCAGTTTCAAGCGTGTGTCATGAAGCAAACATCTCGTTGGTCCATTCGACAGGCAAGAAACTATGATGTTTGGATAGTGGGTGTACCGCACACATGGCCAAGGACATTGACAGTTTTAAGTGTACTGAATCAAACATTTGTGAAACGTTAAAATTGGCAAACTCCAGCTCCATGAAAATCAGTGCCAAAGGCATTGCACAGTTGATAACACGAGTGAACGAATGTGATAAGACAGTTGACTCGAATGAAGGTTTGCATGTGCCAGATTTACAAACCAATCTTCTGTCAGTCGGGAGGATTGTTGACAAGGGTTATCGTATGACATTCGATGAACACAAGGCTGAAGTTATCAACAAAAAGGATAGCGATGTAGTTTTGCACACAGATTGGGTTGGCAGACTATTCTTTGTGAGTGATTCACGTGTGATTGAGCTGCAGATAGCTGCTCAGGCAAGCTGTGAAGACAAGAAATTTTTGGACTGGCACAGGAAGATGGGACATCTGAATGTCAAAGATCTTCGAGAAGCAGCGAGAAATCACACAATGCAAGAAATTGAACATTAACTCTGTCATCGAATGTGAGATTTGTTTTCAAGGGAAAATGACATGTTAGCCATTTCCTAAATCTTCTCGAAGGAAACTTTCTCCTGGTGAACTCATACACATGGATGTGTGTGGGCCCATGAAGGTTCAATCAAATGGTCATGCCAGATACTTTGTTACATTCATCAATGACTCTACATGTTGGAGTGAAGTTTGTTTTCTACGAAAGAAGAACAAAGTACGTGGTGAATTCCAGGCCTTCAAAACCATGATTAAGTTGCAGTTTGACCAGAAGATAAAGTTCCTGCAATTCAATAATAGAACGGAGTACGTCAACAAGCAGTTTGACGACTTATTGAAGAGCTCCGGCATTAAACGTTGATTGATATTTCCAAACAACCCTGAGCAGAACGGGGTAGCCGAGTGGAAAAACCGCACCTTAATTGAAATGGCTCCGTGTCCACTGATCCAGTCTGATCTCCCACCTTCGTTCTGGGTAGAAGCATGCCAACTGCGAATTACATCAGGAATCGCTGACCAACAGCCATTCATAAGAACCTCCACCATGGCATTCTGTTTCTGTGCATGTCCTGTATGGCATAGCTTTGCCCATGCAAAGCAAGTGAATGTCATGCTAAATGATACTGTCAGACTGATTACTGGGTGTCTGAAACCAACACCTATAGACAAGGTTTATTGCTTGGCAGGTATTGCACCATGTGATATATGGCAGAAAGTAGCTGCAGATACTGAGAAAAAGAAGGCTGGAAAAAATTGTTACACCCACTCCATGGTCATCAACCAGCAAGATCTAGGATGAAATCCAGGAAAAGTTTCCTCAGTTCAACTTCAGCGCTATGTCTTCACAAAAAGCCAGAGAACAACTGTGGGCTGCTAGATGTGACTGTCTTCAAATATGGATGAAAACTATTGAATGTTTACCTCTTGGATGAACTCTGGACTGGTTAACCTGGAGATCATTGAACAGACTGTGATCATGTGTTGGCAAATCCAGGGACAACCTTGTCAAATGGGACTACTCCAAAAAAGCAACATAATGTGACTGTGGAGAAGAACAGACAATGATTCATCTATGCCAATGCCCACTCTGTTCTGGGTCATACAATGATGGAGAGTTATTGAAGGCTGAAGATTACTTAATTTTCTTCCCTTAGTGATGGAATTACTCAATTGTTCTTTTGTAACACATATTCCATTATTTTACATGTTAAAATTTGTACAACTTCTGACTCAAGTAAATAAATAAATAAACCATATGGTTGTTAAGAGACATAGAAAAGTTTTTAAAAAGGAATGATGATCAATGGAAAATGTTGAATAAAAATGTAAACAGCCTATAGGATGGGTTTAAAGCAATTTTTGAGAAGTGTAAAAACACATATGCACCTTTAAAGGTGCTAAGGGATTGGAAAGACCCACCTTACAATAACAGGGATATAAAGAGATTGAGAAGGAGGTGCAGGTTAGGAATTACTAGACTTAGGACTGGCCATGGAAGTAAGGAGAGATTGAAGGAACTTACTAGGAAATTGAATTTAACAAAAAGGTCAGCTTAAGACAACATGCTGGCAAACATAATACACTGTCATATGAATTTTAGGGGAAAATGAAAGGCTATGCATAGGTAATCTAAGGCAGAACAGGTTCCAGGAAGGATATTCCAGGGATCATTCATGAACAAGGGGAGTATATCTGTGAGGACTTGCAAAAGGCAGAAGTATCCAGTCAGCATTATCTAAAGGCATATAAAGATAATGTCCAAGTAAAGAAGGTAGGTAATACTGGTGAAGTACTGAAATTTACCTTTGTTGGTAAAGATATTTACAAAAAGATTCAAAAGTTGAAAGCTAGAAAAGCAGGTGGGATTGATAAGATTTCTGGGGATATAGTAAAAGCAATGGATTAGGATATAATGCTGTATCTGAAATATTTATCTGTTTATTGTTTGCATTAAGAAGCTATAACAAATGAGTGGAGAGTTATTATACTAACCCCAGTGTACAAAGGAAAAGGTTATAAACATAAAGGGCATAATTACAGGCCAGTCAGCTTGACATGTATACAATTTCCATTCACTCATGCTTCTCTTTCTGATCCCATACATAATTCAGCTTATACTATTTGTTGACTTAACTCACTTTATACACCCACTCATCAATATTATTCTTTTACAGAGGTATGTATGTATCAGCTGGTGAGTATGCTCATATTAACTTTACCAGTGACAGCACTGAGCCGAAACAAATGAAGCACTGCTTTACTAAGCCAAAACAGCATTCAGATTAGTTTCAAGTGTCCTTTAAATTGAAGTAATGATTGCTATTTTATCTTGTTTGAACAATCGTATTCCCTCTTGTCCATGGTTAAAATCGCTGCGTCAATTAGCACTAAAGATTACTCAGTGAAGCTATAGAAATTCGCTCCTACAATGTCCTATGCCTGCAGTGCATTCTCATATTCAATATACATGCTATGTTTTGTGAAGCGTGCATCACTGTGCTGCAGTTCCTTTGTCCATCACCAGACAACAGTATGTTACGGTCATAGGAGAAAGGGGTGGAAAAGAAACATTCCCTTTGTACCTGGGTTGCAGTGATACTAAGAACTGAACAGTGAGGAATTCATCCGTAGCAGGTTGTGTTCTTACAGTGAAATAATAAATATATAGACTATCACCGGTTTAACGTCTGGCTCCATGGATAAATGGTTAATTCGGCTTGGGTCCATAGGGTCCGTAGGGTCCCGGGTTTGATTCCTGGCCAGGTTGGGAATTTTAACCTCTATTGGTTAATTCTGATGTGTGCTGTCTTCAGCATAAGAACTTTTTTTAAAAATTTGTTTTACTTTGCACTGGCACAGTTGGGCTTTATGGCGACGATGAGATAGGAAAAGGCTAGGAGTGGGAAGGAAGCGGCCATGGCCTTAATTAAGGTACAACCTCAGCATTTGCCTGGTGTGAAAATGAGAAACCACGGAAAACCAACTTCAGGGCTACCAACAGTGGGTTCGAATACACTATTTCCCGAATGCAATCTCACAGCTGTGTGACCCAAATCGCGCAGGTCACCTATCAGGCATCATCTCAAATGACCTGTGCCGTGTCTCTCCGGAGGCCACACGGCTGTATTATTACCAGTTTATCTTTCCAACATGCCCTGAGCAAAACCAAAGATCACCATAGATGGCAACTCTACTGCAGAGATGTGACAAGCATAGACAAAACGAGTGGGGTCACGATGCTCAGAAATGAGTAAATCGATAAGTGGTGATGATGAGTCTAATATAAGACATATAAAATTAACAGCAATATATTACACTTAGTTTTTAACTGATTTCTTTATATTTAAACCAAATTATTTTCCCCATTACAGAACAAAGTTGATTTTGTAACTTGTACTGAACCATTTCTTAATTGATATCTTTAAAGTATTTATTACATGATTATGCTGTATGAAGGATATTTTAGGAAGAGGTCTTATTTTCAGATTTGTTACTCTAATCCAGTGCTTCACTTGATCAGAGGTTCGTTGCATGTCACTGAACTTTACTAAGCTGTTAATTGCCCTGAAATTAAAAGCTAAAAATGTATATTGACGGCTTAAAAGCCTCAAATATACATTATCCTCTAAACTACATTAATTAGACAAATGTCTTTAAATTTTCAGTAGATCAGGATATTTTTAACTTGTTTTCCAAATAAGGAAGTCTACTTTAACTACTGTTTTAGTGACTTTTTGGCCTGAGGGCAAGAGGGTAATTAAAACTCTGAGAGAACCTAAGTCAAAAAGTAAGTTTTCCTAATGTTCTGTAGGTGAATAGGAATATAGTTTAAACTCACCATACAAAATTCCAGTTTCTGCTATTTATTAGGCAGCAAATTAATGATATTTCAAAAGAATTATATTTTAAATCAAAATACAAATATAGGCATAACCCTCATACTTCACAGTCAGTGTTAAGGAGCCTTCTAGCATTCTTTCTCCTGGACAACAGCATACATACTGACGATTTGACTCATACTTCTAAAATTTTGACTCGTCAGTCCATAGCACACGTTTCCACTGGTCAGTGGTCCAGTCGTTTTGTTGTCTGACCCATTGATGTCTCTGAGATTTATGTCTGCATGTTCAAAGAGGCATTTTGGCAGATACACGTCCTCACAACCTGACATCACGTAGACGATATTTCACAGTTGTCACTGACACTGGTTATTCTCTAATTCTGTTGTTTTCAGTGCAGACAGCTGTAAGCCTTCTGTTACGCTTGCTTAGGATCACAAGGTGTTTATCGTCAGCAGCAGATGTTCTTGTCTCTTGTCTTCACTTCAAAGAAGAGCGAACGCTAAATTCAGAAATCCCTAATTTTGTAGTAATCTGCCGATTTAACCAACCAGCTGTCTTGTAAGGACATATCATAGAATGCTTTTCTTCATTTTTGCTAGCTTTCTTTCTTTCCCATTTTTGCAGTGAGTCTCTATCCTCAAGAACTGGAACAGAACTGAAGAGAAGCCATTGTTGGAGGACAGTTTAAACCAGCAGACACATTCAAAAAAGGAGGGAATGTAGTTTGTATTATAGTTAACAATAGATTATTTTAACAATAAAGACAACAGTGCAACAGAGAAATAGGGGGAATTACGCACAACTTCGTACCAGGGACTGTATCGTTCGATGTTCATAAATTCTTTGGTGTAGCAATATAACAGAATCCAGGCTGATACTTGGTACCCACAAGCTGAAGATTAATTACAAGTATCACTCTCCAGAGAACTACATAATACCTAAATATCATTAAATATCATATTTTAGTATGTAATAGATTAAAAATCCAACAAATTATAATTAAATGTCGGTTTCAAGAACATACAGAGAATTTTTGAAGTGAGTTGACACTTTTTGATGCTAGTGTAGGTCAAGATAAGACATGCTGTTTTATTTTTTAACATAAGCACCAAAGTTATTCAAGCATTTTTCATAATGTAGAATGAATACTGTACTGTGCCTCCTTTCCTTGACAACAGAAAGTGATGTTCTGTTCATTGAACACCTCTGATTCAGTGTTACAGGTGTGTTCTTCTATTCCATTTGTCTGATGTTAATGGACAGCCATTCTATTTTTTTGTCTTTCACAGTCATATAAGCTTTTCAAAATTCACAGCACCGCTTCTGCATTTATTGAGCAGACATCACTGTATACAGACTCAATCCTCCTGAGAATGTTGACAGCTTTTTCTACCTGCACGAAACAAATAATTATACGATCCTCCTCTTGTAATCACTCCTTTAGGAACTTCACCGGTTTGCAACTGTCGCTGTGCTAAGGTTCTGGTTTACCGACTTGAGCACCTGTGTGCAATCTGTTGGTGTGGCTACAAACTATCTCATACATAAGTTGAAGTGAGCTTTATTTCTGGGCATTATACCAAAGAAACTTAGTTTTTGACTTACCCTCTTAAGAGTAAAGTGTTAAGTCAATTTTAGAGTTAATGTTACATCACATTCATAAAAAACATCCTGTACTGATGTAATATTTTCAGTAAAGGTTTGTACATTAAAATTCCTAAAATTAGCATATCATCTAGTAAATAAAGTGAACATAACAACCTGCAACCTTGCTTTTGTAGTTCTGAACTGGTTTACCTTCTGTATCTAACTGAATTCAAGCATCTAGAGTTCCTTTCTATGATATTCTACTGTATGGTATGATATTTATCATGCCATCTCCTTAATAAATGTACATTTTACATCTTTTTCCATCTCATTCAGCTTTCTAGTAGTACATACAAGTTTTAAGAAAATTACTTTTTGCTAAATATTGTAATTATTGTGCATTCATGTGGTGAATAGAGACTAAATATTTTTAAAATACCTGTATATTTTTGTTAGGACTGGAATACCATAAAATATGCAGAGCTTTTGGTCTGGTACCAAAGTTAAGTGGTTTCACCCTGAAGCATGGCAACTTCTAGCTCTTTTTACCCCTGATTGGCCTGTCTCTGAGTTGCATGGTGGAACACTACATTAAAATCATGAGTCGCTTTCAAAAGCAAGAAACTATTAATGGATGATAAGGAAAAATCTTTCCAAATTTGGTAATGATGTACATATTCCACCATATTGCAACTAAGGTTGTGTCATGGGTACAATAATACCTCGACTGTTTGTCTTTGTTCCCTCTTGCTCCCACTTCTTATACTGTCCTATCATCAGATTTACCTATAATAGGCTTCTTATGTTCTTATCTTTCTATATATAACTTGATTAGTTACTTGTTATTTCTTGTCCATTACTGTATTTTTTTGCATTTCAAGTCCTGAAACATTCAATTTTCGAGACTTGTAATTACAGTTGATGTGGTGATTGTTGTTATTTTAAGGGATCAAACAATACTTTTAACATCAGTTATAGAGATAAATTAAAGTATTTCAGTACATGAGAGGTCCATACTTCCAACTCTAAATGAGACAACCAAACAAAATGTTTGTCTTTGTACTGGAATAATTAATTAAGATGTTTTCTGAAAGCAGCCATAATTTTCACCTCAGTTTGGAAAAGGCATGTTGTTAGATTTTAAATGAATAATACCTTTTTGGGACTGTTTTAAGAGAGAGAGAAATGCCTTTTAACCTGCATAATACAAGGTAAATTACAAATTAAGTTACACATTTTAGATACAATGAAGACTTGGTTTCTCAGAATGATCAATATGTTAGAGGTCTACACTTTCAACTCTTGATAGCTGGCTTGAGTAGCTGAGACATAGAGTGCTGGCCTTCTAAGCTCACACTAGCACGTTTGGTCCTGGCTCAGTCCAGTGGTGTTTGAAGGAGCTTATAGAAGTCAGCCTTGAGTCAGTCGATTACTGGTTTGTTAAAGAACTCCTGTGGGTTGAATTCTGGTACCTCAGCAAACCATAATATTACTTGGTGGTTCATAAAACCAATAACATTTTTAATAACTCTTGACAGGACAACTTGATGCTGTATGTCTTCAGTGTAGTGCTGCATCAACTGGTTTTAAAATAACAGTCATCACTCCTGTCTCTAAACTGGGAGAATTATGTTCATTTCTCGATTATAGCCACACTTCTAGCTCCCTCTGTGAATCATTGGTTGAAAGCCAGTCTCCTAATCCCAAGAATTTGGGTTCAGAACCTGCAAAGGTATTCAGATTTATGAAAGACGGCAGAGAGTCCCTTCAGCGCATCGTGTTGTATGATGCTGGCCTGTTAAAGATCTCTTGTAACACATTCTGTGTTTGCCTAGCAAAATTAAATTAAACTTGGCAATAGATTGCTCAGTAGGATTCCAGTTCTTTTCCCATCTGTTAAAGTAAAACAAAATGTTGCAGTTGAAATGCACACAGGCTGAATGGCGTCACATCAGGCCAGATAATTATTATTTCCAGAATTTCTAGCTCAACTGTATTATGAAAAATGATGTTGTTTGTACTTTTCATTTTGTTATTTTAAAGAAGGTAAATGATATTTTACTCCATATCACTTGTTATATATTAATTTTTGTCTATGTATTTAAAGGAAAATAAATGCTAAATAATATAGATTTTACAATAAAACTTATGGACAGAGATTCATATAAACTCCCTACTTCTCTTTTCTGCTGAAGTTGCCATAGGCTGTTTCTTTACAGCAATACTTCTTCAAATAAAAACAATTATGCACCTCTGGACACAAAAATTGATCAGTTTCGTAATCGGCTGCTATTATAATGATATAGAACCATCAAAAGTTTGAGACAATCATATGTTAGGCAATAACTGACAATGGTTTCAACATTATGTGTCAAGAAAGAAATTGGTTAAATGTGTGTTTTGGATGAAAATGGGTCTAACCTTTCTTCTCCAATCATTTCTTGTGTTCCAAAGTGTGCATGTTTTATAAATTAAATATTTCATTGACATAGTGAATGTCTGTTTTATATTCTGGAAGCAAGTTTTCTCTTGAACATGTTGATGCATTTATGCCAAAGGAAACTTTATTTTGTAAATTGCAATTAGTGTTAAAATTGAACTTGCATAGTTGGAAAATACAAAACTATATTATTATTTTGAAATATTTATGCTGTATGCTGAGTTACTCTATTAAAAAAAAAAAAGAAGATACAAACCTTCTTGTCTTTCTTTTCCCTTTGTAACTGTTGCCCTGTTAACCAAAGAATTATCAGAAGTTATAAGAAATGTTTAACTTCTGATAACTGAATGAGTAATGGTGATATTCTTCTCGGGTGAATGATTTCTGTTTTACATACTGTAGTTTGGAATTGTATTATTCTTAACTCCATTTTCCTAATATTGTGTATTTCAATTTAATGTTTATAAAAAACAAAGACTTGCTATCAGTCCATTTTGTCAAGAGAATATTGGCTAATGCATGATAACAATGGAGTAAAAGAATAATTCTACATAATGTGATTACTGTATTTGACAGAAAATTAATTTAAGTAAAGCTTCTTCGTTTGATACAGTCCTCAGAGTTTGGCCATTACTTCCTTCTTGTGTTCCAAAGTGTGCATGTTTTATAAATTAAATATTTCATTGACATAGTGAATGTCTGTTTTATATTCTGGAAGCAAGTTTTCTCTTGAACATGTTGATGCATTTATGCCAAAGGAAACTTTATTTTGTAAATTGCAATTAGTGTTAAAATTGAACTTGCATAGTTGGAAAATACAAAACTATATTATTATTTTGCCCCTCGTATTTTCCTTAGGTCTTCCTATATGTCGTCTTGCTATCATTCTAAGCCTTCCTTTGCTTTTCTATTTATCAGTCTTACCCTGGAACATACGTTTTACAGCTTTCTCACCTGACATTTTCATCAAATGTGCCACCCATTCCAATCTCCTGATTTTTACTATAGTAATAATGTCTGGTGGACTGTACTTACGGTGCAATTCCTGATTCATTCTTAAAAGCCATCATTGTTATCTTAAACTGGTACAAATTTCTTCCTAGGATTTCATCTCCCATGTTCTGATTATTTCTTCAGTCTTTCCCATCATTTTCTATGCTTCTGTGTCATACACAGATATGTCTTATGGCGATGGTGGGATGGGAAAGGCCTAGGAATGGGAAGGAAGCGGCCGTAGCCTTAATTAACGTACAGCCCCAGCATTTGCCTGGTGTGAAAATAGGAAACCAGGAAAACCATCTTCAGGGCTGCCGACAGTGGGGTTGGAACCCACTATTTCCCGATTACTGGATACTGACCGCACTTAAGCGGCTGCAGCCATCGAGCTCGGTAAATGAATTTTCAGATGCTGTGATACATCTATATATTATCTCTTCTTTAAAATATTCAACAGTGCATATTAGCATTTATTACCCTTACAAGTTATGAGGGGCATCCCAAACGTAAAGTTACAAGGTGTTCATCATCTGTAAACATGATGCTGAATGATTACAATTGTAGCAGAACACATTTTATGTTTCATTTAGTATTTCTATGTCAGTTGGTAGCACTGTGCACTACCATCATGATGACAAATGCTATTCAGAGATGGAGGGTCAACTGGAGCAGTGATCCAAGCAGGAAGTTCATGCTGTTATTTGATTTCACAATGTGAAGAATGTGCACAAATTCGTTATTTTGCCATAGGCTGTGGCAAAAGTGTGATGAGTGGCTATGACAAAATGAAGCTCTTAATTTTAATGGGAGTTTTTGAAACATCTACCATATAGTCCTGATCCAGTGTCAAGTGATTTTCATCTCTTTCTGGCTCTGAAACATCATCTTGGTAGCCCACAGATTTCAAAATGGTGATGAAATCAGAACAGCAGTCAAAAACTGGGTCCGCATTCATCTTACGAGAGTGGTGTCTACAAACTTGCCCCATAGTAAAACAAGTGAAATGCCTCAATCGCCATGGAAATATAAAGTGCTTAGTGAAGAACACAATGCGTAGTGTGTTATGTACAAACTGTTACTCAGTATTGAGAAGTATACATTGTAAACTTTCTTTTGGGATGATCCTCATACCTACAAACTCAAATATTTAAATCGTCTACTTTACCAAATTGGTGTTCATTCATCTTGATATCTTCTTGCCCCTCGAGAGATACAGGCTAAGTTAGGAATGAACTCTATGGACAAAGCGGTACACATAAACCGGCTTCAGGTGGGGTCATATGAACCGAATGGAGGAGGATAGATTATCTAGGAGAATAATGGACTTTGTAAAGGCCAGTCTCTGCTGATTAACATTTAACAACAACATGTTAACTGTTAAAACTGTTAACTGGTGACACCACCAACATGGAACAGTTAAATGTTAAATACTGTTTCATTTAAGATTGTGTCCACACTTATAAACATGTTAAACATGACTTCCTTCATTTATACACAGCTAGTTCATATCAGTTTGTGTTAATACATTCAGGTGGTGTCTTGCATTTTCAAACAAGGACAATGGACTCAGATGAAGATTTGGTCTTTGTTGTTGAAAGGGGCCTAACATCTAGGTCATCGGCCCTTCTTGAGAAGGAAGAAAGGAGAATGTGGATATGACAATATCTGAATAGAAGGCACAATGTGTATGGCATTCTGAATGAGCTTAAAGTAGAAGACGGGTTTGGATTTTAAAATTTTCTGAGAATTTTTATTTTATTTTTACAATTTGCTTTACGTTGCACCGACACACACAGGTCTTATGGCAACGATGGGATAGGAAAGGCCTAGAGGTGGGAAGGAAGTGGCCATGGTGTTAATTAAGGTACAGCCCGAGCATTTTCCTGGTGTGAAAATGGGAAACCACGGAAAAAACATTTTCAGGTATACCGACAGTGGGATTCGTACCCACTATCTCCCAGATGCGAGCTCACAGCTGTTCGCCCCTAACCGCATGGCTAACTCGCCTGATTCTGAGAATGTCTGAGCATGATTTTAATGTGGTTTACCTATACGAATTTTACTACACGAACAATTATTAATTGATTTAATATGTTTTCCAATCCCACTGGAAAACATGCCAACATGTTAAACATGTCAGCTTCAACATATTAAGTTCACATGTTAAGTCAATTATGAACTAAATGTTCGTATGTGTGTCAATTTCAACATGTCATTTTTAAATGTCATCGTTAAATGTTAATCAGTGGAGACAGGGCTTATGAGAAGTAGAGGGAGACCAAGATGACACTAGTTAGATTTGGTTTCTAATGATACAAAGATAAGAGGTATGGAACTAAACAAGGCCACGGAGCTAGTTACAAACAGAGGATTGTGGAGGCATTTAGTAAATTATGAGAGGGCTCATGCTGTTCCACAGCATCTGTTATAAATAGGTGAGATAAAGTGTCTTGATATGAAATTGCTCCATGCACTGCCTTGGTACTTTTCTTGAATGTTTACTTTTAGGATTTATATTACCTGTTATTTATGTGTCAAGTAAATTAAACACACAATCATTTTAAAGCTATAAAATAGTTAATAAATAATCAACATCACAGTAAAGAAATCTACAAAAATTCATTTAGTTACAGGTTATTTTGGTTCACATGGAATTTTGTCCTTGTTGCAGTCCATATTGTCTGGGAGGTAGTTGATCCTTTCAAATAAAAAAAAAAAATAAGTGATAACTGTATGTCTTTACGCGTCGCGCTATAGATATGTACATGATCCCAACTGCCATTGATACTGTCACCAATCAACCTAACAAACCCAAAAACTAGAGCTTCAACACTAATTTTGGTCATGGACTGATGGATTGGACAAAGCTTGTTTTTAGTATTTTTAATACGTAGGTGCTGAAAGGCATAACAGTCTGTAATGAAGATGTTTGTGTGTATGTATCGAAACCCTTATCTGGGCTGCAAGAGAGAGAAGGCCATATTTCGATCTCTGTGGGTGTTGCAGTTATTCAAAGATGTCATTCTCCATGCTTGAACACCTTCCTAGCGTCATTCCTGTACTGTGGTGGGATCCACTTACCAGCTCATCCATCTCCATTTGGCCTGATCCAAGGCATCCTCATGGGTGATGCCCACATACTCTGTGTGCTCCCTGATGTGATCCATCCACTGCTTCTTGGGTCTACCACATGGTCTCTGTCCAGGGTCAGTGAGCATGGCTGTCATTGCCACCAAGTCATCATTGCTGCATACCACGTGTCCATACCATCTAAGCTTGGCTTCCTGCAGTTGGCACACTTCCCATCCTTCTTCGAACGTCATTGTTCATGGCATGGTCAAATCGCGTTATTCCAAGACACCAACAGAACATTTGTATTTCCATCACGTGCAAAACCTGTTCGAGCTTTGCTGTTCCTGGCCGATATTCTGACCCATAGAGGGTGACTGGGCACACTTCAGTTCTGTAGACCTTCGACTTAAGACATAGGGACATCCGTCGATCACACAGGACCCCCGTCACTTGGCGCCACTTCATCCAAGTGATGTTTACCCATGCATGAGCATCCAGTATACTGTTGCCATCACTCCCATCAGTTTGGCATTCACATTCCATATATTCTGTCATTCATTTGTCTCCTGTTTGTAAGAAGAAGTCATAGTCCAGTCTCTATGGATGTTAAAATTACTCCTAGATGTCATTCTCCTGGCATGAGTGTCAGCCAGTCAGAATTGTCGTCATTCATCTGTCTTCTGCTTGTGATTACTTTTTTTCTTATTTCTGCATATTTAGAGAAAGCATTAGAAATGAAATATGTTAAAATGATAAAAATTGTCATATAATATAAATTAATGAACATTTATTTGGAGAAATACATGTAGATACATGCACACCTACCATTTGATCACAACCTGTTCAGGGTGATGCTTCCATTAAGGGGAAAGTGACAAAATGAAGTCCTTACAATGCTATGGAAGAAATGCACCTTGAAATTTCAGCAGCAGAGGATATTTCAGTGTGTCAGTTCTTTTCTGGAAATTGTGAGTAAATTGAACATTATTTGAAGTTGTGAGACCCCTGGGAAGAAAATAATGTTCCACAAGTTATAAGGGTTCAGCACTGATTTGGCATAAATCAGCCAAAGTTTCAGCATATGTTTACATTACTATTTAAGAGCTGGAAGCTTGGGGAGATTTGTTATTCATCAGTATTTTGAGGCTTCTCCATACCAAATCTGCATCAGGATCGAGTCCGCTAGTGGCTAGAAGGGACTTAGGAAAATATTCAGCCATTCATTAGATGCAACGGGAATTCAGATTTTCACTAGCTCACCCAGTAGACACTTAGCCTCATTTTCAATGCGTGATAATTGAAGTTAAGAGACATTCTATTCAATGAAGTTATTCCTATCACAGTTACTTGTATAAAATGTACATTGTCAGGTTCATCCGAATGTAACATTATTTGGCAGTCTCCACGCATTACAAGTGATGGAACTACTCCAGCTGGGAGAACCTCATCAGTTATTTATGGTCAGGACAGAGGATCTCTAGACGAAGAGAGAAAGTGCTTTGTTTCACAACGTGAGATTAGTTAAGAGCCATCAATGTTACTGTACTTGAGACTATCATCGGTTTGTTTTTCTCATAGTAAGTATGCTTTTCCCTCTTTAAACAGTGAATGTGTGTTTGTTATATATTAATGTGTGGTTCCTTTTACTAGGTGGTTCAGGCTGTGGCTTACTATAATCTTGTCCTATTCGTAAACCACAGGCAATGGCAGAGTGGCCTAGTAAGTACTTGTGAGTTGTGAGAATCTTGATACCAGTTGCTATGGAATCATAGTGGGCATCTGAGACATATTCAGAGTCGTGGCACCCCTTGTGCTCAGGTGATGAGGACTATACAATCCACCGGTGGTCCTTAACATGTGAGAGGAGAGATTCTCACCGAGACTATGTGTAAGTAGGGTAGCATCCTGCTTCATAGCATTTACTGAGTTCAGAACATTTAAGCAAGCCTTGGACCTGTGGGAATAACAGAGTCCCATTTCCATTTGAAAGACGAGGGACTCCTTGGACACAACTTTGCGAGCGAATTCAGTGGAGAGCTATCAATATTAATGGGGCTTATGAGAGAAAGAAAGTAGAAGCAGCAAAGAAGATGCATCTGGATGTATTACGAGTTAATGATATTTGGGTAAGGGGAGATAACAAGAGAGAGAGATACTGGGCGAGTTGGCCGTGCGGTTAGGGGCGCACAGCTGTGAGCTTGCATCCAGGAGATAGTGAGTCCAAATCCCACTTCGGCAGCCCTGAAGATTGTTTTCCATGGTTTTCCATTTTCACACACTTAAATAAGGCCACAGCCGATTCCTTCCCACTCCTAGCCCTTTCCTATCCCATCGTCACCAGAAGACCTATCTGTGTCAGTGCGATGTAAAGCAACTAGCAAAAAAGAAAGAGATAGGAGTAAATTATTCCTAACAGTTCTTAGAAAGGAAAGGGTAGAGTGTGGGGTATGACTGTTCATTAGGAATACTATTGCATGCAAGATGGTTTCTGTTAGGCACATAAATGAGTGAATGATGTAGGTAGATTTAGTTGCAAGAATTAGGACGAGAATTATCTTAGTCTATTCACGAAGTGAAGGTACAGATGAGGACAAAGTTGACAAAATTTTTTGAAACGCCAAGTGACATCATAGTCAGGGTCAACAGCAAGGATAGGATAATGCTAATGGGCAGTTTCAATAGGAGAGTAGAAAATATAACTGAAGGATATGAAAAGGTGATGGGCAAAAGTTGAGAAGATATACTGGGCTTCTGTGCTCGTATAGGATTAGCAGTTATGAATACATTCTTCAAGCATAAGACTATTCACCACTACACATGGGAGGGTAGGGGCACGAGATTCATAATAGACTATATCATAACCGACTTTTAATTCAGGAAATTTATTAGGTATGTGCAGGTATTCCAGGGATTTTTTTATGATACAGAATACAGCAGGGAATTTAGACTTTCTTTTTGAAAACCAATGTGAAGTATGAGGTTCAATTCTACTGTATTTGTGTCAGCAGCATATGCATTAATCACATCATGGCCAATAAGGCAATCAGAAAAATTAGTTACATCAGTAAATTTTTGAGGTGTGCTTTAAAATTAGCAAGATAGACATCTGCGACTATAAGTCAATAATCTCCAAATTTCAAAACAGATAAATACTTATCCCAACCAAGAATAACAGAAGATTCTTTTGCATCTTTTAATCCAGCCCATTTTAATCCACCACCCGAAGAATTACCATTCAAGGTATTAATCTCTTTATGTACACTATCCTTAATAGCTCTGTAGAGTGGGAAGTAACCTCTCCAACGTCTGTAGTAAGGCACAGCTAGCTGCAGGATGAGCAAGCTAAGACTTGAACAGTACTTCAGCACAAGCGCAACAGTACTGATAATGGATTTAGTCTCTGCAGCAAGTAAGCTTATAGCGTCCGGGCTCCTGGTAATACTCCAAGCCCAGACCGGACGTGCTAGAGACACGGGGTCGTGCGGGATGTCGTGCTAGCACGCGCGAAGCAGAACAGCAAGGGGAAGCATGTTGCAGAGATCAAGTCCGTTATCAGTACTGTAGCGCTTGCACTGAAGTACTGTTCAAGTCTTACGTTACTTATCTGTAGTGAACTTTTTATTTATTTAATCGTGTCAGAAACATACATTATACTTACAGTTATACAGGACAATAACAAATCTGGTACTATCATAATTAATCATTTCTGATGATGGCAGGTAACAATGTGATTTAAGCTCTACATAAATACAAAATTAATTAAATGTGGTGTGACCAGTAAGTGGCTAATTTGCATGCTTCCTTGGTAGCGTCGATGACATTCTGGAGAGAGCAAGTAGTTGGACATAAGTTACAAACAAGAAGATGGCTCATTGTCTATTCTTCCCCACATTCACATAGAGTGGAGTCACAAACAAAACCCCACTTTCTCATGTTGGTATTTGTTCTTCCAACTCCTGAACACAACCTGTTGAGCATCTTCCATATTGACCAGCTTTCCTCGTTGCCTGGAGGAAGTCTTTCGGAAGGCGTCATCCATCCTGCAAGGTGACTGGATCTGGAACGCCATGAATTCACTCTGAAGTTCAATGGTGATTCAGTGAGGCTTTCAGTTGTATGGAGAAAGCTTTTCCTTGATTTGAGCCATTGGGTTGCTGGATGGTACCCATATAAAGTATGGGTCGTCAGGTTCAGTGCTTTAGATTTCTCCAGTCTGGATACACACTCATGGCGAATATCTGGAGGTGGGATACCTGCTAGACAATAAACTTTATCAAGTGGTGTAGATCTCAAACATCCTGTAATGAGTCTTCAGGTTTCATTTAAGGCAACATCCTCTTGATTAGCAGAAGTAATCCTCCTATATAAAAAGGGTGACTGCATAAACATAGAAAACTATAGACCTATCGCTCTATTGACCATACTTAATCAGTGACCGAAATGATAATGAACTGACTTGCCCTGAAATTCAACTCCTATTAGCCTGTTGAAAACATTGGTTCAGGAAGGCTCACGCACAACAGACCCTATTTAAAAAAAATGTACAGAGCACTTTCCTCATTGCATGACTTTCATAGATTATCAGAAAGCATTTGATTCGATAGCAGACCTGAACCCGGGTTTTCAACAGTGGCAGTGTAATAGACAAAATATGCATTGACTCCAGGTACTCTAATCTCATCAAGTACCAGTACTTCACATAATACTGTACATGATCATACCATTTACATTAAAACTGAAGAAGACTGTGTTACTGGAAAACTTCAATTAGAATGAAAAAGATTTCTTTTTTTTTTTTTTGCTATTCGCTTTACGTTGTACCGACACAGATAGGTCTTATGGTGACGATGGGACAGGAAAGGCCTAGGAGTGGGAAGGAAGCAGCTGTGGCCTTTTTAAGGTACAGCCCGAGCATTTGCCTGGTGTGAAAATGGGAAACACTAAAAACCATCTTCAGGGCTGCTGATTGTGGGATTCGAACCCACTATCTCCCAGATGCAAGCCCACAGCTGCGCGGCCCTAACCGCACAGCCAACTCACCCGGTCTGAAAAGGAATATCCTCCTAATCAGTACACTTTATGATGTGACTATATAAATATAACACTTTGTGGGACTAGTTTCGACCTTAGACCTAGGTCATCTTCAGCCACATAATCTAAAATTGATGAATATATTCACATGTTGTGTTCCTTAAAACAGTTATGAAACAAAATCTTGGGTGTCAAATTATGTTTCTTACACTGTTTTAAAAAATCAGTATCTTTGACAATTTTAGCTGTCTTAGTTCTTAAACCTAAATAAAGACTTGTTAACTAAAATTGTCAAAGATATTGATTTTTTGAAACAATGTAAGAAACATAATTTGAATCCAAATATTTTAATACTGCATTTCACAATTGTTTTAGGGAACACAATATGTGAATATATTTGTCAATTTTAGATTATGTGACTGAAGATGACCTAGGTTTAAGGTTGAAACTAGTCTCACAAAGTGTGATGTTTATATAGTCGCATCAATAAAGTATATTGATTAGGAGGATATTCTTTTTCACTCTAATTGTAATTGTTCATTAATACGGATCAACATAAAGATTATTTCATATGACTGGAAAACTTCCCGTCAACAGACGCGTAAGTCAGGGTGATGTAATTTTACTTAAGCTATTCACCGTGGCATTGGAAAATGTATTCAAGATACTGTTGTGGGATCAAAATGGCATTAACATTAATGGTACCCAAACTCACTGCTTCACTGATGATACTATCGTTGCTGGCAGCAGTCCTGAAGAAGTGGAATTGATGCTGTATGAGTTCAACAAAGCCTTTCAAACTGGGGACCAGAGGATTAATCTGAGTAAGACAAAAATCTAGGGAGGGACAACCAGACGGCAGAGATCACCAGACAAATCAGCCTGACCTGGGCAACTTATGGCATGCTCAGCTAAATCCTACAAAATTTGGAGGTGGCTATGAACCTTGAGAGAGGAAATTGTATGACACGTGGATTCTGTCAGTCATAACACTGTATTGGCCTGAAACTTTTACTTTCACTGTGAACAGTGTGAATCACCTCCGAGTCTGTCAGATAACAATGAATGCCTGGAATTGGCCTGAGACAGCGAGATCAGAAAGAGGACTTGAGCCACTGACATAGTGGAACAAGTGACAAGACTGAAGTGGAGGTGGGTAGGCCACATATCAAGGAGCATCTTGAAATGGACCAAAGCTCTGATGGAGTGAAGACCACAGGATCAAAAAGAAGTGTCAGCAGACCACCTGCTAGATGGAGGAGTGACATCCAGCACCACACAGAAAGCTAATGGATTCGATTCTCACTACCCAGAGAAGGTTGTTATGGAAGGGAAAAGAAGAGGCCTATGTTTGGGAGTGGACGTACAAAGTCTAGAAGAGACAACGTGGTGTATTCACCAACATGTTCACTGAAATTGATTATTTCAATACAAATACTCACCATTCAGTTCACCAGAGACAGATGAGTGACCTTCCTTGGTGAATCTGATACTGAACTTTATCACTGGAGGTTGCAACTTCAGCTTGCATGGAAAGTACAGCACACACGAAAGTGAGTGCAACTCCACCCACACCACTGTAAAATGCCCAGCCTGAAACAAATTAGTTAGCAGTTCTATATACCTAGTGAATACTGTACATCATAGCCATACATTTAACATCAGGTACTTTGGGCTGGACAGAGGCAATGCCAGTTGTCAGTCATCAGAATAGAATGACTGCTGCACTTTAATTATGATAGAAATCATAATTCTTGTGTATAATTACAACTCAATCCACGATTTGGTATTATGAGATCAGTATAATGCAGAAGATTGTGTTATTATTACACATTTAATGTTGTAATGGTGTGCTGGTATTACCACAGTGTGTTAATGAAGTAAATCTTACTATGGTGCATTGGAATGTTAATACCAGAACAGAGAATCTTTTCATATAATACTTGTTGTGACCCAGTGAGTTTGTTACTCAGTACAAGTTTTGTACCCATAAACTTGAATTCCAGAGAGGTAGATTCAAATGTTGCCATTGACAGCCTTGAAACTGGTTATCCAGTGCTTATTCCTTTGTGTTTTTGTACATCTTTAAACAGACAGCAGAAAGAAAACCTTTGAGGTAACAAGCTCATGTAGGGAGGTATGTAGCTGACTTTTAGAGACTGTTTAATTTCTGACTCCAGTGAAAAATCGAGTATAGGAAAATCAAGAACTTCAACCAATCAACAGCAGTCATTTTATTTTTCTGTTATCATTTTCATTTTATCACATCTATGGTGCACTTGTTTTTATATACTAAAAATTCATCAGAATAGCATACTGAAACTTCTTCAACAATACATTTTACCACAGATCACACAATCAACAAGACACACTGTTTCATTTTGATGAAGCCAACATTGTGGTCCAAAGAGTTTGAATGCAAAAATAAAACAGTATATAGCTCATTGGGACAATACTCAGAATAAATAAATAAAATAAATATTTCTGTGCTGAAAGTTTTGTTCTCTGTATAAGTTATGAATAGCTATGTATTTGATTTGTTTTATATTTATCCTCTTTTATTATCATTACTTAGGCCTATTTAATTTTGTAGTAATTTGCTATACAGAGTGTAACTGAATAAGGTACATCATTTGAACTGGTGGTAGAAGATGGTATGTTGAACAAATGCCTTCAAAATATTAGTCCTATCTTAATTAGTGGAGAAGAAAATAAATTACAAAACTTTGATCAATGTTTTTGAGAAGTTGGTGGGACATAAAACCAGTAACATTATTATTATCATTACTGTGCACGTTCAAGCAATTAAGGAATTTTGCAATTTCATAGATCTGGGACACACTAAAACTGAATGGCTTGTATTTCTTAAAATGCTCCACATTCTAAAAAATATACATTTGAGTTTAAATATTCATTGTTATTTCTTACCTTCTTGTATAACCAGCTTGAGTTGTTTAACACTGTAATAGTCTAATAAAGAACAATGAATATGATGATATCTCAGGAACAGATGTACAGTACCGGGCGAGTTGGCCGTGCGGTTAGAGTGCGCAGCTGTGAGCTTGCATCCGGAGATAGTGTGTTCGAATCCCACTGTCCGCAGCCCTGAAGATGGTTTTCCGTGGTTTCTCATTTTTACACCAGGCAAATGCTGGGGCTGTACCTTAATTAAGGCCACGGCCACTTCCTTCCCACTCCTAGGCTTTTCCTATCCCATCGTCGCCATAAGACCTATCTGTGTCGGTGCGAGGTAAAACAAATAACAAGGGAAAAAAAAGCAGATGTACAGTGGAAAATAAAACTACTGATGAATATAGATAATTGAACGACAAGTAACTTCCACTATTTATAAACTTAACCATAATAGGTATTTGTTCCTATATTGACTTTTCTAAAGATATTAAAAACTATTTAAAATGGTATATGCTTGATCCCATTTTTGTTCTATATTTGTAAATAATTAAGACTTTAATAATCACCGATGAAGGGAATGTATTATGTTCCCAAAACATGTTTGAATAAATGACTTTCAGTGATAAAAGTATATTGACGAGGTGGACCAAGCATATACTATTTAAAATAGTTTTTAATTGCTTAAGTAACTTCTACACATTGGAAGAGGAAATTCTTATGACTAAGAAGCTGAAGGTAGAATTAGTAAGCCAGGTTTTGAGTCTATGATGACTGGGCGAGTTGACCGTGTGGTTAGCGCCTTGTAGCTTTGAGCTTGCATCCGGGAGATAGTGGGTTCAAACCCCACTGTCGGCAGCCCTGAATGTGGTTTTCCATTTTTACACCATGCAAATGCTGGGGCTGTACCTTAATTAAGGCCATGGCTGCTTCCTTCCCACTCCTAGACCTTTCCTATCCCCTCGTTGCCATAAGACCTATCCGTGTTGGTGCAAAGTAAAGCCAGTTGTAAAAAAAAAAGTCTGTGATGCATGATTCTTATGACACGTTTATCTGAATATATGAAGGAATGGATTTATTCATTTGATGAAGTTAACTTGCTTGCCATGGACTTCTCCAAACAAGCCTTATACTGTACATGGGATGATGTACAGAACTCCCTCAAATTTGTGGTAGACAAGGAAATTGGTTGTTCCGTTAATTAAAATGTATTATTTATGCTATGCATTACACAGGCAGTAAGAAAGCGTTTTGGGAAACAAATAAATTGTCACTGATCAAGCACTGGCAGGAAGTGTTTCAGTATTTTAAAGAGTAGAGTGTTGGAATTCTCAGTTTGTACTGTATTTCAAAAAAACAATGCTGTTGTAGTAGAGTTTGGACGAAAGAGAAAAATTGCATTGATGTGCTGAAAGCTGTAATTACAGCGAAACATTTCAATGCCTGTATGTGTGGGGAATTTTATACCTCCTTTCAAAAAAATCATAAGATCGTGACTCAGATACATGGTTCTGTAAAATACAGTTTACAGGATCCAACTGAGGAGGCATCCTTATCTTCTAGCAGTGGTACAGCTGGAAATGTCATTTAAAGGGTAAGTAGGCCTACATATATGGTATCTTCATTTTAACAATTTTTAAAGTGTTCCACTTTTTGGATTTTAAAATCTATGGGATCCCTAAACTTGCTTCACGCTGTGAACATACGATCTCTAAGAAAAGACAAAAGAAATTTACATTTTACCGAGCATTTGGCTGCACAGTTTGGGTCACCTAAATATTAGCTTGCATTCTGGAGATAATGGGTTTGAACCCCATTGTTGGCAGCCCTGAAGATGGTTTTTCTATGGTTTCCCGTTTTCACACCAGGTTAATGCCATGGTTGCTTCCTTTCCACTCCTAGCCCTTTCCTATTCCATCATCACTGTACAACCTATCTGTTGCATGAAATGCATGTCATGGTTATAATCTTATATTGAAAGTGCTAAATATATTTTAGAGAAATCCCATCTTTTCATTACTGTAAAATATATATTTACCCATTAAAATACAATTGGTTTATAGTGGAACATGTTTCATCCCTTCTTTTGGGACATCTTCAGCCACTTTGTGGATAAATATCATTCCAAAACACAAAGGATATACATCAAGTTAAAATCATGTAATACAGTTCGATGCTCAGTCCACTCACAAATATTTTACAATGTTGTTAGAGTCATCTTCATCCTCATTTTCCCATTTCCAGCTGACACCGGGTGGGAGCAAATGTGATTCCTCTCCACTTTGTTCTGTCGTTCCACCCTTCTTCTTTCGAGACGATGTTCCAATGGTAAACCATTTCCATGACGTTGTTTTTGGTGGTAACTTGTCCGTGCCTGACCGAGTCATCAGTACACCTAGCGGCACTGCAATTTTTGACGTCAGCTGTTGGTGGGATTTTTAAAATATTTTACTTTCAATCTTATCATAATATGAATAAGAGGCAGTGGGGAAGCTCGTACACCATAGATCACCTGCATAGTTGCAGAATAGTTTTGTGCTTGGAAAGAAGCAGCAGCCTCTTATTTAACAAACTGATATTATAAAGCAGTCAACTTTCGTTTCAGTATTCAATACCAAAAACCAAATCCCATGGTATAACAGCTCCGAATGGCCATGGCCTGCCAAGTGACCGCTGCTCAACCCAAAGGCCTGCAGATTAAGAGGTGTCATGTGGTCAGCACAATGAATCCTCTTGGTAGTTATTCTTGGCTTTCTAGACCAGAGCCGCCATCTCACCATCAGATAGCTCCTCAAATGAAATCATGTAGGCTGAGTGGACCTCAAACCAGTCCTCAGATCCAGGTTAAAATCCTTGACCTGGCCAGGAATCCAACCGGGAACCTCCGGGTAAGAGGCAGGCACGCCTCCTCTACACTGCAGGGTCGGCTCATTATTTAATATAGAATTTAAATATCAGAGAAAGTTTGTGTTTTGATTTTGGGAAGTCAATCAAAATCCAAGGCATACTTTTCTCTAATTGAAGGTTGCTGCTTACTGTGGGTAAAAGAATGTATCAAATGTTGTCATAGGTCTGTTTTGCTTTATTATTTAGCTTCTTCATCCTCACTTTTATCTTTTGTAAGCTTTATGTGTATGGTACATCCATAACCTACTAATCCATCATCAATGTCGTTCCATATATGCCTATGTTTCCCTCAGAGAAGGCCATACAAAAAAAGGAACACTCTTCATGAACTTTGATCTGGCCGCATTTGATTTTGAATGTCATTGTCATTAGTTATTCACCCAAGTTTTACTACATGGTAACATTTACTGCTTGTATATTGTCTTCAAATGACACATCAATGAGCGAGAAACTGTAAGTTCACTGAACGATCTAATCTTTTCTCTTCAGAAGCATTTCAACTATTTTTCGCTTTATTCTTTTGCTAGCGGTTTAATGTCACCCCAACATTTGCCTGGTGTAAAAACCGGAAACTATGGAAAACAATCTTCAGGGCTGCTGACAGTGGAATTCGAACCCATTATCTCCCAAATGCAAGCTCACAGCTATGCAACCTAAACTGCATGGCCAACTTGCTTGGTAAGCATTTCAAATAAATTATATTGATTATCAGCAATGATTACTGTTTAACAGGACAAAACAATAGGATTGTTGGCCTCAAAATTATATTGTACCTTATTTAGAGAAACAGTGCAATAATCCATTGAACTCACCCAATGTGCAATCAGCAGGGAAGAAGGGTGCTGCATCATGACCACACAACTTCTGAACTCTATACGAGCCCCAGCCAGCAGGATACAACACCAGGCCCAAAATGTAGAAGATTCCTACAGCATACATTGAATACAAGGAATGAAATTAACTTGTACTACAAAAGTGAAATCTGTTTGTATTTGAACTAGAATGAAGAGGAAATATTTAAGTTCTATAAAATATATCAACAAAACTAATACTGAAATAGAAAAAATATGAACTATTCAAAGTAAAAATTTACTCTTATTTCTGCAACAAATCTTGTCTATTAAATCTTATGCCTATTTAGATTCAATAACTCTTGTACATATACAGTAAAACCAGACAGACTCTGAAGAGAAGGACAAGGCAGCTCTGTCCATTGTCACCTCCCACCCCACCAAACTCACAGATTAAGCTTTCGAGTTTGTTGTTTAGCTTTTTCATGTCTGTGGCATTCTTCTTCAAATGTACAGGGTGACCCAAAAGTCTGTTAACATTTGACGAGGTAATACTTCACAGAATATTGGAGGTAGAGAGGTAATAATTGACACGCATGACTGGCATGATATGTGGTTTTATTGAAACCAAAATAAAGTACACCAAATGACCAACACATGGCGCTGGACAGCAACGTGTTGGTACAAGTGGCCACACATGCTTGACATGACATGGGGTTTTATTGACACCAACAACGACTGCACAAACAGGCCGACAGATGGTGCTGGATAACAACACACCAATGATGCCGTATGGTATAAGAGGAGCTGTCGTGAGATGTGGCATGTTGACATTACCAAAAAAGGCACTGTTAGTGAAGCAAACATCACAGCAACCTGACTCGTCAGACCTAGAATATTACATGTGGGATGTCTTTGATTGGGAGACTAATCAACATTTTTCACAATTTGACTGATTCCCTAAGAGCTGCCTTTACCTAAGAAATGTCTAACATCAATAAGGACCATGTGATTCGTGCATGTTAATACTTCTGGTTCCACATTAAAGCCTTCACTGTAGCTAAAGGCAGTTACATCAAATAAATCTGTTCTGTAATCATTACTGCATCTACATTCCAAATTTTGCATAAATACATTTCATTATTCATCAGAATTGGTTATGTTTCCACAGTGAATCTAATGTGTCCTCAAAATCCTTATGGCTCCTGTGCAATAGTACATAAACTACAGTTGAATGTTGGTATCTCAAACCTCCATTGTTTGAATTTCAGTACATCAAAGTAACTTCAATTTCCTGGCCATCTGTCCTATTCTTCATGTGTATTTATTTCTCTATTACCCGAAATTAGATTACATGAATTCCTCGAAACAAACATTTGCTCCCCAGAAGCTGAAATATGCTGTAACTTGACCTTTGTACAGCATTGACTGTGCGATACAGCATTTAAGGTTTGTGTATTGTTCCTTAACCTACTACAGTACATCTTCCCAGCCAACCTCGGTATGTTTACACCTGTCTACCCCTGGTGCCTTGACCATAAGCAGTTGGAACTACATGAGCCCTCTCCTGTACCATGCGTTAAGTGCAGGGGGTATTTTTCGATCACCGGGAGAGTTGACTGTGCGGTTAGGGATGCACAACTGTAAGCTTGCGTCCAGGAAATTGTGTATTTGAACCCTACTGTCAGCAGCCTCGAAGATTGTTTTCTGTAGTTTCCTATTTCCACACAAGGCAAATGTTAGGGCTGTGGCTTAATTAAGGCCATAGCCACTTTCTTCCCACAACTAGACCTTTTCTATCCCATCCTCGTCATAAGACCTATCTGTGTCGGTGTGATGTAAAGCAAATTGTTGCTTTTTGCGATCCTACTTACAGAGTCAGTGGAATGTAAATAATAGTGTTTTCACAACAATTAGTGTTAGTAAGAAGCAGCTTTAAGAGTAAAAACAGAAGGAACCAATGGATTTTTTTCCCAAAGTGTTAATGGAGGTATGTTTCATGTTCCTCTACTGTATGTAATTTGTCTGCAACAAATTGCTGTAACAATAGTTGTAATTAAAATGATAAAATGCTTTGAGTTTGTGTTTGTATAGTTAAATAACACCGTATACTGCATCAACTTGCTGATACATATGATTCACTTATACTTGCTAAAAAACGAGAATTCTCTATATCTCAAAATTTCGATAACTCAAGATAAAATTTAGCTCCTGAGGTGATTTGAGGTATTGAGCTTTGACTGTACACATTGACATACTTTTCAGGAAGTGTAACACCAAGATTTGTTAAAAATGGTATGTTCAACTTTTAAATAATTTTTTAAAATCAGGTTTCCTCAAATCTTACCTGCTACAACCTGAGCTGCTCCTGATGTAGTGAAAATGCTCTTACGAAACACACTCTGGAAACAGCAGCTAAGCACTGCAGCTAACACCGTCAAGGTCATGATTGCCAAACCAAGACACAGGAATACCATTGCTGCTTTCCAACATGGTGGAAACACTACTGAGTCTGTACCTAGTCCATGCAGGTTGAATGGACCACAGTGTTGTCTCCCAGACATCCAGGTACAGCGGGTGTAGATACCCACTGTCGGAGAGAACAGCTCACTCGTGTTCTCTGGGGAAGGAATGAAAAACAATAACAAAACTTAACAGTACTCATAAGTACACAATACAGGTCGAAACACTTGAATACTAGATAATAGAAAAGCACTGGGAAGCTGGCTTCCAGTCAAGGCTCGATGGATTCTGGATATCTTAAATAATATCATAAATATTTCCCAGTTTGTTTGCACATAATACACAGTTCAAAAATTAGGAGAACATGTTTTGTAACGTCTGCATTAAAATGTCAGGTGACCCCTCAAAACAAAGTGAATAGCAGTGCGTCTGAGTGTCGTTGTGAGGTACATAGACTACTGCGGTCATTTGAGCCCATTGTATGTCAACCAGCACATCCCACGAGACATTTTAATGAGGTTCAAAATGCAACGGCCGTCATTTTGATCCAGGAAGGATGGACTTTTCGTCGTGTTGCTATGGATCTCAATGTCTCTCCATCGGTTATTCACCACTTGTGGAATCGCTACGAGACAGGCCAGCTCACAAGGAAGGTTGGAGAAGGTCATAGACGCATGAAAACCCCACAGGATGACCGATATCTTACCATCTGTGCGTTGCAGCATCATTCACCAACTGTCAGAGAACTGCAACAAGACCTCAGGAGGGTCACTGGAGTCATGGTGTCTGACCAGACAGTAAGGAACAGCTAAAGAGAAGTGTCCTTACCACCCAGACATCCTGTTCGAGTGCCCCGTTTAACACAACAACATTGCGCAGCTCGCCTTCTGTTTGCCCGTACCAACATCTACAGGCAACTTTACCAATGGAGACCTGTGTTGTTAACAGACAAGTCCAAATTTTCTCTGACACAGCGTGATGGATGTCAATGTGTATGGAGACACCATCATGAGCAGTACATGCCAGATGTTGTCCAGGAGACAACCGATTTGGACAAGGTTCTGTGATGGTGTGGGGTGGCATCAGTATTGGTGGCTGTACGGATCATGTCATCATTCGTGGTAATCTTACCGCTGCGGGGTGTTGGCCCTGAATTTGTACTCATGCACGACAATGCCAGGGCTCATGTAGCGCGCCTCACCAGAGCTGTCTTGCGAGAACTGGACATTCAAGAGATGGAATGGCCAGCAGTGAGTTCCGACCTTAATCCCATTGAGCATGTGTGGGATAGGCTTGACAGAAGTTTTTGTGGGTGTCCTGTTCCACCACAGGCTCTCCAAGATCTCAGACAGGCTCTCATTGAAGAATGGGACTTGCTACCGCAACGTGACCTCCATCGACTTATATAGAGCATGCCACGTAGGTGCCAAGCTGTGATAAATGCTCATGGAGGACATACACCATACTGAAGCTCTCCAACTGTGATAAAAATCCACCATGGAGGACTGTTATCACTTTGTTTTCGCCCCCTATTTGGACATTTCCTTTTGTGTTCTGAAAATGAATGGGAATCCATCGATGTCCTTTTGTATACTTTAACGGTAAAGAATAAAGGTTTATTTGGTAATATACCTGGGTGTGAAGTATTGTTTTGTGGAGCATAGCATGCGTTCAAAAACATGTTCCTGTAATTTTTTTGAACTGTGTAGAATTAAATGCCTGTTAAGTAAGACTGCGTAACTTCAGTTAAGTAAAAAAAAATACTACAGGAAAATTGTTGAGAGTGTCAGTCTCAGTTAACATTTTACTAGTACTGAAAGACATTAACATTACATGAGATGCTTAGAATAGCAGGGGCGTACGTGCCTAGGTATGTTTTGTTGTTTTTTCTTGCAACATGTAATATGGCTGTTAAGTGTGAATGGCTGATACATCTTGGTTCTGAACGAAATCTCCATTTGAATATAGCATGTTGTGCGACCTTATGCACAGCAGGTCAATGTCGAGAATAACAAAGGCATATGAGCCTGCCTGCCAGCCAGTCACTGTCCTGCAATAGCTACTGTGTATTTAACAGCATGGGGCAATAAATCTCTTAACAGAGGATGTTGTTTGTTTTCAGCCCTTCAACCCTCATAAATGCCTTAAGCATTTTAATGCATATTTGTTGTTTTAGATTTAATCTTTCTTGTACGGTGATATCTGTTTGAAAGTTTGGCTATTTTTTTTTTTTTTTTGTCAGTCTTTTGCTTCAAAAGCTAGTTATAACGCTCATTCTCGATATCATTCAGTCCTTGCAGTAATATTTGGTGTACCGGTATTTAGTGTTGTGTATTTAGATTTGTGCTTTTAACCATTATCGTTCAAGGAATGAAACTTGTAGTGTAGACTTTTCATTATTATTTACTTTTATTAAAACACAAACAATGGGCAATACAGACAGTACTTCTCCTTCTCATTACATAAATTGTCCTAGGAAATGCTGTGTACAGAAAAACAAATGAAAATAAACGTGGCCAAGAAGAAGAGAAATACAGATTAAGATCATTTAAGTTCAAAAACTAAAAGTGTTGAAAGTGCAAAGGAAGTGTGTCTCCTTGTCAGTGTGCTTATTTCGAGAAAGTGGGTTGAGATGAAATTGATGAAATATTTTGACAATTTTGGGGAATAGGGGTTTGCAATTTACCGAACAACTATTTAAATAAACTAATGACAAGTGTGTATTTGAAAATATTGTGTGTAGAAATTCTGGATGTATTCTTTAACAAATGGTGCGTACATTTAATTCCCAAGAAAACAGTAATATCAACATTCCATCTACGCAACAGGCATTCAAATTACAAAACGGAAATGAGATTCAGAGGTCAGTTCTACAGTACGGCAGGCTTTCTCATATTAGTATGCATTTCCATTTTGCAAGAAAACAGTTTCATTCTCAACACACAAATATTGTGCACATACAATGTTCATATAGTTTCCAAAATATTGTGTGCAATGTACCGTATGTTCCCATCATGTTCATGTGTACAAGACTGGAAGTGCTGCCTCCAGCAAGCCAAACAGGTGAGAAGTTAAGCAGTACGGTATGTGAGATTGTATCAGCTTTGTGTTGCATTAGCATTACTTTTTGAAAACAGGCTTTGTTATACAGTAAGTTACAATATTTTTTTTCTTATAGATTAGAAGTGATTTTACGAAGTATTACGCTATGAAAGGTGAAGTTAGACCTTAGGAAAGGATGTAAACAGTCCTTGTGCAAAACTTTCATAATGTTAGCGAAATGTTTAGTCATTACGCTGATTAAGCCAGGAGACAGGCTAATCATGTGGTATATGTCATAGGCAGCAAGGAAATCAGGTGTATGTGCGTATGGAGTCCATGCAATGCAACAATTGAAGGTACTAGACATAGGACAGCAAATGTACTATTATCAATGGTTCCAGGTTCTTCTAAAGGTAAGACAAGACATTCTCTCCATAATGTGGTTTACAGATGGGGTATGGTTCCACCTATCAGGCTTCATCAACATGTAAAATAACAAATACTGGGCTCTGTGGAGTGATGTGGCACCCCAGGTGAGTAGTCTAAGGTTAAACATGAAGCTAAAATTTAGGTGTACAATTATTCTCCATCCCTAGTACACACAATCCAAAGAACATACCTGCTGATGGCTTTAGTCGTGGAGGTCCTATGAGCCACTTGGGAGTAAGAACAGCCGAGAGTACCGCTAGTGTTGCTACCAGCGTCAATAGCGTCCACAGCAGACTACGAAGTGTCACTATAACGTAACACATGGTCCTGAAACAGTAGACAATATATTCACTAATGTTCTGTTACCTATTATGTAACAACAAGCAGTAAGTCTACCTACCAAAACTTCTTAGATTAATGTCTTTATTCCTCCACCCAACCATCACATCTAACTATCTTTAAATGGATGGTGATGTAAAGAACCATAAAAAGGCAGAATTAGATCCCCCCAAAGCAAGGGGTCTAAGGATCAAATTATTCAAAATTTTTATAATACCATTTGTTATGCTTTATTAGTATCCTACGGATTTCAAACAGAATAACTTGAGTTAATGGGCAGTCTACATAAACTAGAGATTGTGAATGACTATGAATATCTAGAATTATAGATGGGCCGTGAAGGCATCAATGGCAATATCCAGAATTGTTCATCAGCAGTGAGGAAGAGATAAAGCATAGTATTACCTTGGGAAGAGTGCCATAAAAATGCTAAAAAGATCTGGAAGGACAGAACACTAACTAAAACCACGTAAGTCCAACTAGTGGAAACTCTTGTGCTTTCAGTGTTCTTTTAAGGCTGTGAAATGTGGACTTGTGAAGTCTCTGATATGAAGCACACAAGTTCATTTGGTATGAGATGCTGGCATATAATGCTACACTTTCCACAGATACAAAATATAACAAATCATCATTGCGCCTGTAAAACCAACTATATGAAATATTTCAGCTCAGAACTTCAGCCTGTAAGATTCTGTCATTTAAGGTTCAATACTGTGCGAGTATATTCAAAGAAATCTTGCTCTAAATGACTTGTGCTGCGGGTCAATATTTCTACCACAACATTATCACAAACAATTTTTCCAGGTGCAATACAATGTCTCAATCATGGAAGAGCTGAACATCTCTCAACCCTTGACTTCCTGCGAGATACCAAAGAATTCCGAGGTTCTTTGGTCACTTAACCAGAAGAGATGGAGAAAACCTTGAATGGACCATCATTCAAGAAGGCAGGAGACAAAGAGGAAGGGCAGCGCATAGGCGACCTGACCAGATGAAGAAGATCAGCAATATGTAGTTCGAGCAAATGTTGAGGAAGGCTGAAGATCAACTAGGGTGGTGTAACTATATCAAGAATGGAACAGGAATAGTGTCACGATGCTCAGAGATGAGGAACATGACCAATAGTGCTGATTGGAATCCTAAGGAAGGTTTTCTAATCTGTTTTCATTTCTTATCAGGACTACTAGTGAACTAACTAACACCATGGCACTGCAGCTCTGAAGGGCCTTGGCCTACCAAGCGACCGGTGCTCAACCCGAAGGCCTGCAGATTATGAGGTATCGTGTGGTCAGCGCGATGAATCCTCTAGGACGTTATTCTTGGCTTTCTAGACTGAGGGCGCTCTCTCACCGTCAGGTAGTTCCTCAATTCTAATCACGTAGGCTGAGTGGACCTCGAACCAGCCCTCAGGTAAAAAATCGAACCTGGGGCCTCCGGGTGAGAGGCAGGCATGCTACCCCTACATCATGGGGCCAGCATAGAAGAAATAATTGAACATGTTAATTTACATTCCAATCCATTGCAATAATGTAAAGAAAAAAGAGAAAAGAGAAAAACATTTTGATTTGGATATTGAATGAACTCTAACATGAAGTATGACAACAAAATTATTTTAATATCAATATATTAAACTAGCAAGGTACCCGTGCTTCGCTACGGTATTATACTGAAATTTATAATTGAATGCTTATTGTTTTAGATATATAACCCGCCGAAATTCGCGATCTGACACGTTTTCAGCGAGAATCCACCAATATTCCCGATCTGACTCGTTTTCTATTACATTACGGCACGTTTCCTCCCATTTTTCAATCTTCCTTTCCAGCAATCGATTTCGTACTTCACGGGCTAGGCTCAGGTATTCTTCCCGGTCAGTTGGGTCCGTAAATCTTTGCCATACCGTATTTTCCTATAATCATTTTTAATCTGGATAAAATCCTTCAGGAGATCCGGCGTGGTGTCATATTGGGTCTTGGCGGCACTGAACCTGCGGCCGGACTGCATTCTTAGTCATTACCCGTCCAGGAGCCGTTTCCAGCGCGGTCCGCACATTTGACGACGGTCCGGAACATTATTATTATTATTGTTATTATTATTATTATTATTAATAATGTTATTCTTCTTATTATTATTATTACTATTATGTGTTGCTGGGATGAATGATGACAGGGAAAATCGGAGTATCCGGAGAAAAACCTGTCCCGCCTCCGTTTTGTCCAGCACGAATGTCACATGGAGTGACCGGGATTTGAACCACGGAACCCAGCTGTGAGAGGCCGGCGCGCTGCCGCCTGAGCAACGGAGGATCCCTATAAGTACATTAAGAACAGTAAAATCAATTGGTCTCACCTCCTTTTACACCCCACCGCCGTTAGTTTTTACTGCCAACCCCCCCCCCCCCCAAATTAAAAGAAGGCGTGTTCCTTTATGTTTAAGGGAGATTCCAAACACCAATGTTCACGTCTATTACCTTCAGTTTTGAGATATAAGTATCCCCATAAATATAATTTACTTTTGTCACTTCATTTTAAACTACTCCCCCCCCCCCCCAAGTGAATTTTCCCGCAAAAATTACTTGTTTCTTTAATAGTGAAGGATCTTCTAAATACCAATTATCACGACTCTAACTTCTTCACTTTTTAATTTATGTGTCCTCATGAAAGGAATTCAACTCCTTTACACTCCCGCCCGCCAAGATGGTTTCCCCACCAAAACGTGTTTTTCTTTGTTTTTAAAGGAGATCCAAATACCAATTTTCACGTCTGTAACAACTTTAGTTTTTATTAGATGTATATATTCTCATGCAATTAAAGTCAATTAATTTGTCAATTCTTTCACCCCCCTCCCCCCGCTTCATTGGATTTTCCGAGAATATGTGTTTCTTTACTTTTAAAGCAGATTGCAAATATCAAATTTCACGTCTGTAACATCTTAATGTTTAAGATATCAGTAGCCTAATTAAAAGAATTCAACACCATTTTCAGTCACTTTCACCCCCCCCCCTCCACCAAAGTGGTATTTCCGAAAATTAAAAATACACGTTTCTTTATGTTTAATAGAGATAGAAATACCATTTTTCACTTCTGTAACATGTTAAGTTTTTTTAAATATACTGTAAAAATTCTAATTTTAAAATTTCACCCCTTTTGGGTTCCCCTTAAGTGGAGTTTCCAAAAACAAATCACCTATGTTTCTTTACATTTACATGAGATTCCAAACACCCACTTTTTACGTCTGTAACATTTTACGTTTCCAAGAAAATCTTTCAAAAAATTCACCCAAATTTGTCACTTCAGTTTAACCGCCATTAATAGGATTTTCCAAAAACTAAAAAAATTCGTGTTTCTTTATTTTTAAAGGAGATCCCATATACAAATTTTCAGTTCTGTAATATCTTCCGTTTCTGAGATATATGTATCCTCATTAAAGGCATTCAACCCATTTTTCACCCTTTTACACCCCTCCTATTGGAATTTACAGGAAACAAAAAATACGTTTTCCTTTATTTTTAGAGGAGATTGTAACTACTAATTTTTACATCTGTAAATTTTAAAGTTTTAAGATGTAGACACATTCATTATAAAAAATTCACCCCCCTTTTCACCCCTCAATATTTGGATTTTCCAAAAACGAAAAAATATGTGTTTCTTTACATTTAAAGTAGATCCCAAATGCCAATTTTCAGGTCTGTAATATCTTCAGGTTCTGAAATATAAGTAGCCTCATTAAATGCATTCAACCCATTATTCACCCTTTTACACCCTTCCTATTGGGATTTTCCGAAAACAAAAGAATACGTGTTTCTTTATTTTTAAAGGAGATTCTAAATACCAATTTTTACATCTATAAACTGTAACAGTTTTGAGATATAGATACACTCATTTTAAAACATCACCCCGTTTTCAACCCCCCCCCCCATTAATTGGATTTTCCAAAAACAAAAAATACGTTGAGAACTTCCTAACTGTCTGACTGAATTTTGAAACTTATATAAAACTCTGCATTTATAATGGAAAATATGAAAATTAACATTCATTAAATAAAATACACACTCGTCGAACCCTGTACTGACACTTACTTGTTACCTGCTTACTTACACATACGTTATTTGAAGGGCGCCAGCTGTCACTCAGTACAGCAATAATAGAATGAGACTCTTGACTATCTCTAGGGTGTGGGGTAATAAGCTTACTTTTGACAACATACCATACAAGTTCTGGGAAAAGGAGATTGGCGTTCGGTTTCCCCATTAATTTTGAGGTTAAGATATTTTACTTTCAAAGAAATGAAACTATGAATTCGTTTGATAGAACAATATATATTCTTTAAATAATATATTAAAAAATAGTGAGTCTTGTTGCGATAAAACAGATGAAAATATGAAATTATGACATTGCAACTGACAGAAACTAGGCATGAATTTAGATTCTTCTTGACCGGACATTTAACAATTTATACGAAATATTTCCCTCACTGATTCACTTGACTGTACCTTCAACACTTTGAGTGTAATTACGACGTAATCCATTGCTCTGGTGTTTACTGTAGATGTGTCACGCCTAACTTGGTGATACATCCTTGCGACTGCTTCTTCTCCATATCATCTGACTTCTTTGTAAGTCAATATGGTATGACCTCTTGGCAGGTCCAGGGTTGCCCTCTCTGACTCCTTGGTAAGCCTTGCGTCCGCGTCTTCCACTAAGTGACGGACCAACCATTTGGTCTCACTCTCTCAATGACCAATATTGGCTCACTGAGTCTTCTCCATCTCTCGTTCACACTGGTTGACTGGCCAACAAAGGCCTCTTGATCTAGTAGACTACTTCACTGTACTGCATCCGTATAAGTAATGACTGACGCTACAATGTGCATCCACCTTATATAGACTTGGTTGACACAGCTACGTAATCTCCAAAAATAACAATGACATACTTCCACCTACGCGACAGATATTACACGCAGTGGTGAAATAGCCCCGCGGCGACGAGTCCGTGCGCGCATATTCTAAATAAATACAATGACGTAGCCATGGCTTGGCGATGACTTGGCAGAATCGCCAGAGGTCTAGCAATATCACAACGTCACTTCCAATCTCTGATATATACAACAATTCTCACTGTACAGGTATTGAGTGTTATACTACACATACGTATATATGTATACATCTAAGTGCAATCTTGCAAGCAACAGGCAATTGCAAAATTGAATAAAACGGATAATTACAATAATAGTACAATATCACAGATAACATAATAATAATAATAATAATAATAATAATAATAATAATAATAATAATAATAATAATAATAAAATACAGATAAAATCATACAATAATAAAAATACAGATATCATCTTGTAACGGGATTTGAACCGTTACAATTCGCCTCCCTCATAAATAAATCGAAGAACAAAGAATCGATTGATTTATGAACAAAATTATATATATAACACTGACACAGATAAACACTTTAAATGAATATACAACAATGATTTTCTTTTTCAGCATCCATACATTTTATAATACATCACATATGAGAATTCTTCTCGCACATTGCCATCGTAGATAACTGTTCAGTGTCCCATTCTCTCTCTTTCTCTCATACAAATCACAAGAGTATAGCCCTTAATTTAACACACACAAATAATTTCAATCAATATACAACATTCTTCTCCTTTTTTTATTTAACATATCAAAATATTTTGTGAAATATCACTTATATGAGAACTTTTCTCGCATATGGTTATCGCAGATAACTGTCCAATGTCCTGTTCTCAGTTTTGTCACACAGAACATGACAATGTAGCACTTATTCTTCCAATGCACCAATACGACACTTGGTTCACACGCTAATTCATGTATGTTAATTTTATTTTGCCAGTTTCTTACAAAAATTTAATCATCTTACTCTTATTTCAACAAATCTCACGTGAAATACTCCTTTACATATATAATACTACAAATACCGACAATATCCCCTTCCTGATCTTTTAAGGAATATGCACACTTCCCGATACGATTCACAATAGTGAAATACCCCTGATAAAAAAATAACTTCAACATATTTCCCGCCGCTGCAGATGATGGGAATGGAACTCTAAGTAGCACCTTGTCACTCAAACTGAATCAATTTTGCCCTTGTAAACTTACATATCTCAATAAATCACATCCTACTTGGCAACAATAATTAAAGAATCAATACTATGGCTACAAGATGGTTCAATTATTCCGTAATCCAGCATAATGTTTATTTGTTCTTAGACGTCACTAGCATTTTTAAGTTGAATGGGGTACTTACCTCCCACAAACGATGAATGGTCATGTACTACAAATTTATGTTCAAATACGTGTTCTTCCTCACTTACCACTAAATACATCTCGATGCTTACCTAACATCGAACACAATTACTCCTCTGTAATTCACTCAAATTACCTCACGTCACTGCCTCATACCGACGATCCCTCAGATCCTGGTCGTATAGACACGTAACACACCCAACAACACATTTCCTCTCACTAGGAACAACTTCACTTACCTCTCATATATTTCAAAGAACACACGTCACCAACACACTTACCTCAGACCATCATAATTAATACGCACTTCTTTGCTAGTTATATCCCAGAACAAACACACACTACCTAAATTAAAGTCTATTCTACTTCCATGATTTGAAACCAAGTCAGCTCCTAAAACAACTGAATACACAAGTTCTGGTACAACACATAGATGAAACTTACAATCACCTTCTATCGTGATTACTACCACTATCATCTTATTTACTCACTGTAACTTACCCAACGGCTGTTATAAAATAGTACCTTCTTCACATCACAATTTCCATCATCGGAGTTACTACTTCACTACTTACATTATATTCTCAGTATTATAAGTACTTACATTTTTTTTTAACAGAACACTTCTTACGTCTACCTTACTACTACTATTAATTAATTATTTATGACTACGTCATTACTTAAATATCTCACTTAACACTACTTTCACTACATAACTACTTATACTAAATACCAGTTCATCTTCTACCTTTGGACTGTTCACTTAATTTACCCGATTCCCTGTGAATCTGAAATACTCTGGCTCCATAAAGAAACTTGGATAACATTCATATTAAGACTATCATAGTCTCTCTGATAACTCAAACCTGTACGCCTCCCATCTTCCGATTCTCTCTGATTACTCCTCTGACCCTCTCTTTCACAACTCAAATACATACGCCTCCCATCTTCCGATTCTCTCTGATTACTCTTCTGACCTTCTCTCTCATAACTCAAATACATACGCCTCCCATCTTCCGATTCTCTCTGATTCCTCTTCTGATCCTCTCTCTCATAACTCAAATACATACGCCTCCCATCTCCCGATTCTTTCTGATTACTCATCTGATCCCCTCTCTCATAACTCAAATACATACGCTTCCCATCTTCCGATTCTCTCTGATTACTCTTCTGACTTTCTCTCTCATAACTCAAATACATACGCCTCCCATCTTCCGATTCTCTCTGATTACTCTTCCGACCACTATCACCTTCAACACAACTATTAATCCTCTGCGGATCATAATCAATCCCTCTCCTCTGATACACTGCTAACATTTTCCCCCTTCTCTCTACAATATTACTTTCCCTAGACATCATACGCTCTCTCTCTCGCGCGCGCCCTTGCACACATTCTTTCCAAAGCCTATCAATGAACACTTTAAACTCTCCTAAATTAGACATATTATTCCAGTATACTCGAAACCATATTCTACTTTCACCGACAAACACATTAGACAAAATCTCCAACACGTATTCCCATTCAATAACATTATTCCTCAACTTCCTTGCAAATCTTTTCTCGACTACTTTTACAAATTCTGTAGTACTGAACTTTTTTCCAGAAAACTTCGTTAAATCACGATCCCTATTGAACAAACCACTCGCTATTACCACTTCTCTCGCCGTCTCACCTCTACCTTTCTGCCGTACCACTCCCTGGCAGTTCACAACTTCTTCTTCTTCTTCCGCTTCTTCTTCCGCTGCTCTCTCAGCATTCTCTTCCACTATTCCCACGTCTTCCTGCAATTCTTCCTCTCTATTTCTCACCTGCTGTGATAGCGTTTCCTGTTCGTTCCGCAGTTCACTGACTTCCACAAGTTTGCTTTCAATTTGTTCAATTCTACTAATCTGTTCCCTCGTATCTTCCCTAACTGCATTGTAAATTTTGTCCAATCTTTTCTCGACTACCTCATGAATTTCTTCCCGATTACTAGAAATCTTATTACTTAACTCTTTGATATTCTCTGTACAAGTTCCTTTGACATGTTCAATTTGAGTATGAAGATCGCTCCGATTCAACTCCATTTCACCTCTAAGGTCAACACACTCTTTATTTACCTTATTTTCTAACTTAGATATTTGATTAGTTACCTCTACTATCTTAGTATCTATTTTATAATTTAGTGATTCACTTAGAGCATCTATTTTCTCATTGGTCACATTAAAATTTTCTTTATTACTGCCAATTAATTCTTCCATTTGTTTCTTATTATTTTCATTACTAATATCAATCATTTGTTCCATTTTATTACTTAAAGAGTTAATCTGTTTATTACAATTTTCATTATTAGTACTAATTAATTCTTTCATCTCTTCCTTACTATTTTTGTTACTACTAATTATTTGTTCCATTTTATTACTTAGAGAGTTAATCTGTTTATTACAATTTTCATTACTATTGTCAATTAATTCTTTCATCTCTTTCTTATTATTTTCATTACTAATACCAATCATTTCTTCCATTTTATTACTTATCTCTTTCTTACTATTTTCACTACTCGTATCAATCTTTTCCTCCATACGTTTCTGAATATTTCCACTACTAGTATCAATCTTTTCCTCCATATGTTCCATATGTTTCTTGAGCCCGGTCATTTCGGCCATGAACAAATTAAAAAAATCTTGGTTCATTCCCCCCGCGATTTCTTTTTGAGTTTCAGTGTGCTTCTCAATTTCTGCACTTTTCTGAATTACCTCAGAAGTTTCCATTGTATTCACCTGTTCCCTACTCTGAATTTCACCTTGGATGTCCGCAGAAGCAATGACCTCGTCCTCACATGACTTGTTATTGTCTTCCTTGTCCATCTTTGGTTCACTAGTGATAGTACGCGATCTCAAATTAATTTCCCTCTTCAAATCCCTTGACATATCCCCAAAATACAAATATATATCACAAAATTACACTCTTGACATTTACCTGTAATAATTTCCGTTGGCTTAAATGCGCACACTCCTCCCAAAATGAACTTATAATATGCTGTCATTCAGAACAAATTCTGAATTTATTCGAGTCCCACGTTGCGTCGACACATTGAGAACTTCCTAACTGTCTGACTGAATTTTGAAACTTATATAAAACTCTGCATTTATAATGGAAAATATGAAAATTAACATTCATTAAATAAAATACACACTCGTCGAACCCTGTACTGACACTTACTTGTTACCTGCTTACTTACACATACGTTATTTGAAGGGCGCCAGCTGTCACTCAGTACAGCAATAATAGAATGAGACTCTTGACTATCTCTAGGGTGTGGGGTAATAAGCTTACTTTTGACAACATACCATACAAGTTCTGGGAAAAGGAGATTGGCGTTCGGTTTCCCCATTAATTTTGAGGTTAAGATATTTTACTTTCAAAGAAATGAAACTATGAATTCGTTTGATAGAACAATATATATTCTTTAAATAATATATTAAAAAATAGTGAGTCTTGTTGCGATAAAACAGATGAAAATATGAAATTATGACGTTGCAACTGACAGAAACTAGGCATGAATTTAGATTCTTCTTGACCGGACATTTAACAATTTATACGAAATATTTCCCTCACTGATTCACTTGACTGTACCTTCAACACTTTGAGTGTAATTACGACGTAATCCATTGCTCTGGTGTTTACTGTAGATGTGTCACGCCTAACTTGGTGATACATCCTTGCGACTGCTTCTTCTCCATATCATCTGACTTCTTTGTAAGTCAATATGGTATGACCTCTTGGCAGGTCCAGGGTTGCCCTCTCTGACTCCTTGGTAAGCCTTGCGTCCGCGTCTTCCACTAAGTGACGGACCAACCATTTGGTCTCACTCTCTCAATGACCAATATTGGCTCACTGAGTCTTCTCCATCTCTCGTTCACACTGGTTGACTGGCCAACAAAGGCCTCTTGATCTAGTAGACTACTTCACTGTACTGCATCCGTATAAGTAATGACTGACGCTACAATGTGCATCCACCTTATATAGACTTGGTTGACACAGCTACGTAATCTCCAAAAATAACAATGACATACTCCCACCTACGCGACAGATATTACACGCAGTGGTGAAATAGCCCCGCGGCGACGAGTCCGTGCGCGCATATTCTAAATAAATACAATGACGTAGCCATGGCTTGGCGATGACTTGGCAGAATCGCCAGAGGTCTAGCAATATCACAACGTCACTTCCAATCTCTGATATATACAACAATTCTCACTGTACAGGTATTGAGTGTTATACTACACATACGTATATATGTATACATCTAAGTGCAATCTTGCAAGCAACAGGCAATTGCAAAATTGAATAAAACGGATAATTACAATAATAGTACAATATCACAGATAACATAATAATAATACTGACATAATAATAATAATAATAATAATAATAATAATAATAATAAAATACAGATAAAATCATACAATAAAAAAATACAGATATCATCTTGTAACGGGATTTGAACCGTTACAATTTGTTTCTTTATTTTTAAAGGAGATCCCAAACACCAAATTTCAGGTCTGTAATATCTTCAGTTTCTGAAATATAAGTAGCCTCATCAAAGGCATTCAACCCCTTTTTCACCCCTTTTCACCCCTCCTATTGCGATTTTCCGAAAACAAAAAAATACGTGTTTCTTTATGTTTAATGAAGATTCTAAATACCAATTTTTACATCTGCAAACTTTAAAAGTTTGGAGGTATAGATTCACTCATTTTAAAAATTCACCCCCTTTTCACCCTCCCATTAATTGGATTTTCCAAAAACAAAAAAATACGTGTTTCTTTATTTTTAAAGGAGATCAAAAGTACCAATTTTCAGGTCTGTAATATCTTCAGTTTCTGAGATATTAGTACTGGTATCCTGATTAAGGGCATTCAACCCATTTTACCAATTTTCAGCCCTTTTCACCCCTCCTATTGGGATTTTCTGAAAACAAAAAAATACGTGTTTCCTTATTTTTAAAGAAGATTCTAAATACCAATTTTTACATCTGTAAACTTTTAAACTTTCGAGATATAGACACACTCATTTTAAAATTTCACCCCTCTTTTCACCCCTTTAGCGAAAGAATATCCAAAAATCCTCTCTTAGCGAGCACCTACATCTTAATATGAATATATCCCCAAAATTTCATTTCTTTACGTCCACTAGTTTTGGCTCTGCGATGATGAATCAGTCAGTCAGTCAGTCAGTCAGGACAAGTTATTTTATACTAGCAAGATACCCGTGCTTCGCTACGGTATTATACTGAAATTTATAATTGAATGCTTATTGTTTTAGATATATAATCCGCCGAAATTCGCCATCTGACTCGTTCTCTGCGAGAATCCACCAAAATTCCCGATCTATTATTTTACGGCACGTTTCCTCCCATTTTTAAATCTTCCTTTCCAGCAATCGATTTCGTACTTCCCGGGTTAGGCTCAGGTATTCCTCCAGGTCAGTTGGGTCCGTAAATCTTTGCCATCTTTTCCTATAATATTTTTAATACGGATATAATCCTTCAGGAGATCCGGCGTGCTGTCATACTGGGTGCCTTGGCGGCATTGAACCCGCGACCGGACTGCATTCTTAGTCATTACCCGTCCAGGAGCCGTTTCCATCGCGGTCCGCAATTTGACGACGGTCCGGATTACTATTATTATTATTATTGTTATTATTACTATTATGTGTTGCTGGAATGGCTGATGACAGGGAAAACCGGAGTATCCGGAGAAAAACCTGTCCCGCCTCCGTTTTGTCCAGCACGAATGCCACAGGGAGTGACCGGGATTTGAACCACGGAACCCAGCTGTGAGAGGCCGGCGCGCTGCCGCCTGAGCAACGTAGGATCCTTATAAGTACATTAAGAACAGTAAAATCAATTGGTCTCACCTCCTTCTACACCCCACCGCCGTTAAGTTTATTTACAGCCAACCCCCCCCCCCCCCCACCGAAAAATAATTAAAAGGATGCTTCTTTCTTTATGTTTAAGGGAGATTCCAAACACCAATGTTCACGCCTATTACCTTCAGTTTTGAGATATAAGTATCCACATAAAAATAATTTACTTTTTTCACTTCATTTCACAATAATCTCTCCTCCCCCTAAATGAATTTTCCCGCAAATAATACTTGTTTCTTTAATAGTAAAGGATCTTCTAAATACCAATTATCACGACTCTAACTTCTTCACTTTTTGATTTATGTGTCCTCATGAAAGGAATTCAACTCCTTTACACCCCCGCCCTCCAAGATGGTTTCCCCACCAAAACGCCTTTTTCTTTGTTTTTAAAGGAGATCCAAATACGAATTTTCACGTCTGTAACAACTTTAGTATTAGATGTATGTACTCTCATACAATTAAGTCAACTAATGTTTCAAATATTTCACCCCCCCCCCCCTTCATTGGATTTTCCGAGAATACGTGTTTCTTTACTTTTAAAGCAGATTGCAAATATCAAATTTCACGTCTGTAACATCTTCATTTTTGAGATATCAGTAGCCTAATTAAAAGAATTCATCACCATTTTCAGTCACTTTTACCCCCCCCCTCCCACCGCCCTCCACCCAAGTGGTATTTCCGAAAACTAAAAATACACTTTTCTTTATGTTTAATAGAGATAAAAAATACCATTTTTCATTTCTGTAACATGTTAAGTTTTTTAGATATCCGTAAAAATTCTCATTTTAAAATTTCACCCCTTTTGGGTTCCCCTTAAGTAGAGATTCCAAAAACAAATAACCTATATTTCTTTACATTTACAGGAGATTTACACCCACTTTTTACGTCTGTAACATTTTACGATTCCAAGATATTCTGTAGATATAGTCTTTCAAAAAATTCACCCCAATTTGTCACTCCTGTTTAACCGCCATTAATTGGCTTTTCCAAAAACTAAAAAATACGTGTTTCTTTATTTTTAAAGGAGATCCCATATGCGAATTATCAGTTCTGTAATATCTTTCGTTTCTGAGATATGTGTATCCTCATTAAAGGCATTCAACCGATTTTTCACCCTTTTACACCCCTCCTATTAGGACTTACTGGAAACAAAAAAATACGTGTTCCTTTCTTTTTAGAGGAGATTCTAACCACCAATTTTTACATCTGTAAATTTTAAAGTTTTAAGATGTAGACACACTCATTTTAAAAAATTCACCCCCGTTTTCACCCCCCAATATTTGGATTTTCCAAAAACGAAAAAATACCTGTTTCTTTACTTTTAAAGTAGATCCAAAATACCAATTTTCAGGTCTGTAATATCTTCAGGTTCTGAAATATAAGTATCCTCATGAAAGGCATTCAACCCATTATTCACCCTTTTACACCCTTCCTATTGGGATTTTCCGAAAACAAAAGAATACGTGTTTCTTTATTTTTAAAGGAGATTCTAAATACCAATTTTTACATCTATAAACTTAAAAAGTTTTGAGATATAGATACACTCATTTTAAAAAATCACCCCCTTTTCACCCCCCCCCCATTAATTGTATTTTCCACAAACAAAAAATACGTGTTTATTTATTTTTAAAGGAGATCCCAAACACCAATTTTCAGGTCTGTAATATCTTCAGGTTCTGAAATATAAGTAGACTCATGAAATGCATTCGACCCCTTTTTCAACCTTTTCCACCCTTCCTATTAGGATTTTCCGGAAACAAAATATACGTGTTTCTTTATCTTTAATGGAGATTCTAAATACCTATTTTTACACCTATAACCTTTAAAAGTTTTGAGATATAGATACACTCATTTTAAAATTTTAGCCCTTTTTTACCCCCCTTAATTGTTTTTTCCAGAAACAAAAAAAGTACGTGTTCCTTTAGATTAAAGGAGATCCCAAACATCAATTTTCAGGTCTATAATATCTTCAGTTTCTGAGATATAAGTAGCCTCATTAAAGGCATTCAACCCCTTTTTCACCCCTTTTTACACCTCCTATTGCGATTTTCCGAAAACAAAAAAATACGTGTTTCTTTATTTTTAATGAAGATTCTAAATACCAATTTTTACATCTGCAAACTTTAAAAGTTTTGAGATATAGATTCACTAATTTTAAAAATTCACCCCCTTTTCACCCTCCCATTAATTAGATTTTCCGAAAACAAAAAAATCGTGTTTCTTTATTTTTAAAAGAGATCAAAAGTACCAATTTTCAGGTCTGTAATATCTTCAGTTTCTGAGATATAAGTACCGGTATCCTGATTAAAGGCATTCAACACATTTCCCCCCATTTTCACCCTTTTTCACCCCTCCTATTGGGATTTTCTGAAAACAAAAAAATACGTGTTTCCTTATTTTCAAAGAAGATTCTAAATACCAATTTCTACATTTGTAAACTTTTAAAGTTTTGAGATATAGGTGCACTCATTTTAAAATTTCATCCTCCCTTTTCACCCCCTTAGCAACGGAATATCCAAAAATCCTCTCTTAGCGAGCACCTACATCTTAATATGAATGTATCCCCAAAATTTCATTTCATTATGTCCAGTAGTTTTGGCTCGGCGATGATGAATCAGTCAGTCAGTCAGGACAAGCTATTTTATATATATATATAGATATATACATGAGTTGAGAGTAAATGAAATCCAGATGGGTTCTGCTGTAACTGTTTAGTAGACTAATTGAATAGAAAAACTTTTGTAAGATGTCAAACTGACAGGAATAGGCTGAATAGCTCACATGTATAGTGTTAGTTCCCTGTGCTCAAGTTGGAGAGGCTTTATCCCAACTCAGTTCAATGATATTTGATAATGTGACAAAGTTTTGAACAGAATAGTATCATTTTTCTATCCTTTGTCTCGGTGTCCCAATGGGTTTTGTTGGGGCGCCTATTTGTCTTTTGTTATAAAAGTGATTTTTCTTATGTTTATAGTAAAAAGGTCGACAGTCTAAAAGTCAAGAGTGTATTTTTGTTGAGGATTGTAATAATTTTGTGTAAATAGTAAATAAACAGATGTGTACAAAACAGCATTTCAGAAAAATGTACATATTAATTTCAACAGTATAGCCATGTTGAAACACTGGATTCCACGAGATCTTTGAAGTTAAGCAACATTGGGCATGGTCATTACTTTAATGAATAGTTCATGTGCCATTGACTAAAACAGGAGGGATGGTATTGGCTTCCATACCAATATAAACTCCAGGTCAGCTGTCTGAACAGTGGCTGGCAGAACTAGATGCAATGACTACGTGTCATCAGTGTCAGGTTTGGATAAATTACATAATTATTATTAATTCTGCCTCTGTGATGTAGTGGTTAGTGTGATTAGCTGCCACCCCCAGAGGTCTGGGTTCGATTCCTGGCTCTGCCACAAAATTTGAAAAGTGGTATGAGGACTGAAACGGGGTCCACTCAGCCTCGGGAGGTCAGCTAAGTATAGAGGATTCAATTTCCACCTCAGCCATTCTCAAAGTGGTTTTCTGTGGTTTCCCACTTCTTCTCCGGGAAAATGCTGGGTTGGATCTAACTTAAGACCATGGCCGCTTCCTTCCATCTCCCACATTTCAGCATTGCAGGTGAGGCCGCCCAGGCGAGGTACTGGTTCTGCTCCCCAGTTTTAACCCCGACCAAATGTCTCACGCTCCGGGATACTGCCCTTAAGGCGGTAGAGATGGGATCTCTCGCTGAGTCCGGGAGAGAAACTAAACCTGGACGATAATAATAATTATTAATTAATGTTATTGATTTTCCGTCCCACTAACTACTTTTACGGTTTTCGTATTTATTATTATTATTATTATTATTATTATTATTATTATTATTATTATTATTATTATTATTATTATTATTATTATTATTATTATAACTGAGGTGATTCAAGAGCAGAAGTGTAGAGATAATGAAGACTTGGGCCAAGTTAATGTTTAAAAAATGGCCTTCTCTTGTCTGTAGAGACAATGAACAGCGGTAATATTTCACATCAGTGAACTGATGAGTAAAAAGCAAACAGTGCAATATGCTTCTCATTTCCATTCCTTCCACTCGCCGCAAGCAAGCCCACGTGAGCTGGCTGGCCCACACAGCCTCTTATTGAGGAAGTGAAGATACTAGGATTGGCGAAAAGGACTGACCGGATGTCCTAAGGACATCGACCTCAAATTAGAGTGTTAATATTCATATGGTGTGCTGTAACTAAGGCATGTGTATTTATGTTATAATCTAACTCGTGCCGATTTTCAGAGATGCCACGTTATTCTTTAATTTCATGGTTCTCTTCCACACCATTGGATCCACTGACAGGTAACATTGTATTTAAACACCTGTAAATGTGAGTAATATGAACGTGCATCGAGCACGAGAACTTGGAACTTAGAACGCCTTTCCAACTTTAACTTTGACTTTTTAACTAGCTCTTATAGCCATAATTTAATTTTTTCTCATCTTAGCAACAGGTTCAGGAAGTAGGTACTGTAAGTGGTTTGATACTTTTTAGGTGACGTCTTGAAGACGAGTATACAGACTTCTGATTATAAAATTCCAAACAAGTTGAAGAGCTTATAATTTTCACACAATAAATTTATCACCAATATGTAATACATTATTAGAAATTCTTCCTCATATAATGAGATATACCGAGAGAGTTGGCTACGCGGTTTGGGTCACATATCTGTGAATTTGCGTTCGGGAGATACTGGTTTCGAATCCCACTGTCGGCAGCCCTGAAGATTGTTTTCCGTGGTTTCCCATTTTCTCGCAGAGAAAATGTTGGGGCTAAACCTCAATTAAGGCCACAGTGGATTCCTTCCCAGTCCTAGCCTTGCCTTATCCCATCGTCGCCATAAGACTTGTCTGTGTCGGTGTGACGTAAAGCAAATAGAAATGGGAAATCGAGGTATAGGCCTAGTGGTTCGAGGCCAGGGTTCAATATCATAGAACGTAAATATGCTGTTCATTAGTTAAATTTGTCGTGGACTCTAGTTAGACTCTGCCAAGCCGAGGTGGAAAATGAGAGTCCGCTTCACCCCAAAGACCTGGGTTCAATTCCCTGCCACGTAGTAGAAACATTTAGAAACGAGATTGCCCCTTCTGACCCTGAGGTCCACTCGACCTACACGGAGTACCAGGTTAATTCCTGGGGATGAAAGGCGACTGGGCGTGCAGCTAACCACTCTGTCCCACTTTATGCCGAAGTTCAGGATAAGGGAAACCTTAACCTTATACTCTTCCAAGGGCTTTTAGAATCGGACTTCATTTCTTATTTATAGTGGTCTACCGAAGTTGATTTGATGCAAAGTAAACGTAATTTCAGTAATTTCGAGGTGATATAGGGCAATACACGTTTGGAGGGACACAGTGTTTCTGTTAGGCAGAACATATGTATCCTGAGAAAGATTTGAAGAGCTCAGCACATTGTGAGAACTTTCTCCATCTCAAACACTAACACGTTCTAGTAAGGATATCGTTGAGGTACCGCTCTACTGCCATTAGAGTAATGCTGACGAAATCTGATTTGGGATATTCAGTTGGTCAACACGAGATAAAATTCTAAATAAATTTGTAAATGTATTCAAATTTAAGTACGGGAAATATTCAATATTTCACCATCCTTGTAAGGAAAACTGAAAACATGGAAGGACTATGTCGAGCGCCTCTTAGGTAGGCTACCCTTTATACATTCAATATAAGCCATCGAGAGCCGTACTGTCCAACAACATGGGTTTTGCGTACGGACATTCCACGTCAAGTTGAAAGAAAAAAAAACTGGTTGTTCGAAAATTTTCGAAAATATTAAAATACATGTAGAAAAGCGTCAAAATAACGATTGTGTAAACATATTTTCCTTACTGTAAAAGTGCTCACAGAAAATGAAAATGAAAATCCACAGTCTGTTCCAGTCATTCGACCGGGTCAGGAATGGGATGAGTGAAGCCCGCATCTAGCGGCGAGGATAGGAAATGTGCCGGCTGCCGAAGCCTGTCGCACTCCTCTGGGCCAATGATAAATGACTGATAGATGAAATGCTAATGGAGAGTGTTACTGGAATGAAATATGACAGGGAAAACCGGAGCATCCGGAGAAAAACCTGTCCTGCCTCCGCTTTGTCCAGCACAAATCTCACATGTAGTGACCGGGATTTGAACCACGGTATCCAGCGGTGAGATGCCGGCGAGCTGCCACGGAGGCTTAAAAGTACTCAGAAAAGTTTAAAATGATGAAATGATAATCATTTTCCTAACTTGTGAGGCCCATATATCAGTTATCCTTACATATAGAAAATTCAATAAGGCTTTATTTTCACACATATAATAAGAAGGATAAGCCCACTTACATGGCGTTTGTAGATCTAGAAAAGACATTCGATAATGTTGATTGAACCAAGCTATTTGAGATTCTGAAGGTGATCGGGGTCAGATACCGAGAACGTAGAATTATCTACTATCTGTACAAAAACCAGTCTGCGGCGATAAGAATCAAGGGCTTTGAAAAAGAAGCACCAATCCAGAAAGGAGTGAGCAAAGGCTGCAGTTTGTCCCCCTTCCTTTTCAGTGTTTATATAGAACTGGCGGTACAGGAAATCAAAGAGGAATTTGGAAAGAGAATCACAATGCAAGGAGAGGAAATCAGTACTCTGAGCTTTGCCGATGGTTTTTAAAACAATGGCGTATGGCTTTTAGTGCCGGGAGTGTCCGAGGACATGTTCGGCTCGCCAGGTGCAGGTCTTTCGATTTGACTCCCGTAGGCGACCTGCGCGTCGTGATGAGGACGAAATGATGATGAAGACAACACATACACCCAGCCCCTGTGCCAGCGAAATTAACCAATGATGGTTAAAATTTCCGACGCTGCCGGAAATCGAACCCGGGACCCCTGTGACCAAAGGCCAGCACGCTAACCATTTAGCCATGGAGCCGGACTGCCGATGATATTTTTATTTTATCTGAGTCTGCAAAAGATCTGGAGAAATTGCTGAATGGTATAGACACAGTCTTGGAGAAGGATTATAAGATGAAAAACAAAAGTAATGGAGTACAGTGGAACGAAGTCAGGTGACGCAGGAAATATTAGATTAGGAAATGGAATCTTAAAGGAAGTTGCTTGGGTAGTAGAGTAACTAACGATGGCAGAAGGAGAACATAAAATGCAGACTAGCACAAGCAAGGGAGGCCTTTCTTAAGAAATGAAATTTGCTCACTTCAGACATTGATAAATTATAGGAATTAGCAAAATGTTTTTGAAGACTTTTGTCTGGAGCGTGGTATTGTATGGAAGTGAAATATGGAATATAACTAGCTCAGAAAGAAAAAGAATGGAAGCTTTTGAAATGTGGTGTTACAGAAAAATGTTGAAGGTGTGATGGTTAGATCGAATCACGAATGAAGCGACACTGAATCGAACTGGTGAGAAAATATCGATTTTGCTAAATTTGACCGGAAGGAGAATGATAGGACACACCTTAAGACACCCAGAACTTGTTCATTTAGCTTTTGAGGGAAGTGTTGGTGGTAAGAACGGTAGGGTTAGACCAAGGTATGAATAGGACTAGCAGATTAGAGCAGATGTAGGATGTAGTAGTTACGTAAAAATGAAAAGGTAAGCACAAGGTGGGGTCTATAGACTGATGACCCAAACAACAAAAGCACTATAGACCTTTTAACGATGTGTCACTCATGTGGATTGTTCAAAATATCATTGAGATAACCATTACATTTGAAACTTTATTTCTATCCCAAAAGTAGAAAAGATACATGAATATATCAGCGCTTTCTTTGTTCCGGCAGTTGAATGAATCTAGTGTTAAAGGAATAACAAACATATAAGATTGAGAGAAATAGTAATGTTTATTCACATGAGCCAACGGCCGTAGCCGTGTTGAAACACCGGATCCCGTGAGATCTCCGAAGTTAAGCAACATTGGGCGTGGTCAGGAGTTGGATGGGTTGCCACGCGCTGTTGGTTGGGGGTAAGGAGCGGAAAGGAACTGGCCACCCTACCGCACGTAAACTCCGGGTCAGGAACACCTCTGCGGAGGTACGGACCTGCCTTCGGGAAGAATAACCCTTACCTACCTATTCACATGAAACGCTGTGGATTCTCTCGAAAGTAACAGTGTAGCCTATATCCAGTGTGTTCCCAAATGTGTGGAAAGTAAGCGGGGGTGAATAGTACACCCGAAAAGAACATTAAATTTCCTATAAAAGTCCCTACGGTCGATCGTTTGCGAGCTATGAATGTTTAATTTATTACCTGAGGGGGTGAATAGTTCGTATGTAAGATTAAGTCTGGAGTCAGGCTTGCTGATACGGACATTGCACAGTACTTCGCCAGTACAAGGTTCTCATCGAATACATGCGATGCCTGGAGTGTTCGAACGTGTCCGACAATCCGTGAGTTGGCCTGTTCAGGCGTGAATCCAGACGCATGGTGGACATTTTGAATACTTCTTTCATTAGAATGCAGTGTCCCTGCTGCACAGCAGTTAATCGACATGGGATGAGCCAGGTAAGGATATTACCAATACTTCCCATATTAAATTGGAGAATCTGTAACTCGTAAAGGATCGACCGTAAGGCATACGTTCATAGGGACTTTTTGAGTTGTGTATGGGTATACTGTCAAACCCCTGATTACTCTCCACATATTTGGGAACATCCTCTTTATTACAGTGGTGAATTTGAGGTCACACACGAAGCATACAGCTACTCAACGCGCGGGCAGCAACGCAGCATGTATTCAACTGAAGTGCACCGAGGGTGTTTGGATATTTCGCAGGGACGGTGCGTGGTATTGTTGCAGTGTTGCACAACTCCCAATAATTTTATAATTCATTTGTCAACTTTTCTTATAACTGTTCATTTTTAATAAACCTAGCATATATTCTAAAATATGTTAAACCGGGCCAGTTGGGAGTGCGGTTAGAGGCTTGCATCCGGGAGATAGTAGGTTCGAATCCCTCTGTTGGCAGCCCTGAAGATGGTTTTCCATGGTTTCCCATTTTCACACCAAGCAAATGCTGGCTGGGGCTGTATCTTAATTAAGGCCACGGGCGCTTCCTTCCAACTCCTAGGCCTTTCCTATCCCATCGTCGCCGTAAGACCTATCTGTATCGGTGCGACGTAAAGCCACTAGCAATATACATATATATGTTAAAATCAACCATCTTTGGCTGTTCCATGTACTAGTGCTTCGTAATGGACCAATAAACGCTGCCAGCTTCGGATCAAACTCAAGAGATTTGCTTTCCTAAGGCAACTCACAAGCGCCAAACTCAAGCCTGTACGTAACAACAGCTAGCACGCTCGCCAATATCGGGCTTTGGGTGTTGCACGAGACCAGCAAACCCCCTATCTAGAAACAACTCCGAATGCCCCCGTTAGATTGCACCACTCTGTGGAGATGACTTAATGCCTGATTTCTCTCCACTCGCAACGGTAAGTTGTTTTTCACGCTACTAGGGTACGCCATACCGTCCACCCACAATATTACCAACATTTCGCAACGATGAAAATCAGGAGGGCAAATTTTCAATTCAAGTGAGGTAAGAATAACAGTAGTTATATTGTATAATTAGCCCCTTATGCCCTATGTTTTAATTGTAGGATGCATTTCAGTTTTAATAGTAATGCAGTTTATTACTTAACAATAATAGAGTAGTTTGTTATTTCTGTAAGCTTCTCATACAGAAATGTGACATTGAACATTTTGGTGCAACACCCAGCTTCAGATACCACCAGCTGCCACTGATGGCCTTAACTACGCCAATAAAGACATTTATCTATCTATCTATCTATCTATCTATCTATCTATCTATCTATCTATCTATCTATCTATCTATCTATCTTTCGTGTCTGGGACATTCCGTACCACTTGATCTTTCTGGATATCTCTTGTCACGTAGGTCGTTAACTACCTGCACAGGTTTTTGCCATAATACCCCAACATTTACGTCAAAGGCGTCATAGGACGAGAAAATCTGTCGAGGGCTGGGACAACCCTTTGATGACGCTCTTAGGAAGGCCAAACCCTAGAATGAAAGACGTGGTGATGTGTCTGAAAGCAGAGGAAGACAATACTAACTGCGCCTTTATAAATTATTGACTGAATATTAAAAGTTACAAGAGAGAGAAGAAAATACATCAAGTATGACGAACGGCTTGACAGAATAATGAAGCAGTATGAAAAACTGGAAACCTGAGATCCTGCTTGAGAGCTCTCTCATATTCACAGAACTTGGAATGAAACATTCCTTGACGAACTTGCTCTTCGCTTGGATACAGAAAACCTCACCAAAATCAATAAAAACACAAAAATCAACGGAAACACAAAATAGAAAAAAGGACAGATTGAGCACAGCTGACTTGAAACACATCAAAATGATTGTCAACTATTTATAAATATTTTCACAGTCCAGAACCTGGATAAAGTGTGATGGGAATCAAAAAACATATCATAATTGATGTAATTGTCTCCATATTTATCACCAGGATTAATTGAGCAAAATACTTGGTACACAGGAGTTATTACAATTCTGTTAAAAGCCGGTTTCATCCATGTTCAGCACATCATAAACAGCTATTTAATGGTATTTCTTAGCGCCACGTCCAGATATTTTATCATTATTTCTCGAGAAGGTAACTACTAAAAAACTTCATCGATATGGGACTTTCTAATTCACTAACACTATTGCCATGCAAAATTTAACAAAAATGGCACAAGCCGTTTTCGCGAGAACAGATTATAACATTATTGAAAGATTACAACAAACACTGAAGATTTTCACTAACGCTAAAATCAGTATACCAGTATTTCCGGGACCTCGGCAACAGTAAATCGCAATTGCACTCACTATGCCCCTATGGTGTATAGGAAATGTTCTCATTTAAGTGACGTAATATTTTGTAAGCGCATATTTAAGACGTAAATACGGCCTAATGCACCTGGAATACTTCCATCCTTTCAAGTGTTACGGGTTGTCCTATCCTTAATATTTTAAAGTCATTACATGACACTTCGCAGGTAAAATGAAATGGCGTATGGCTTTTAGTGCCGGGAGTGTCCAAGGAGCAGTTCGGCTCGCCAGATGCAGGTCTTTTGATTTGACTCCGTAGGCGACCTGCGCGTCGTGATGAGGATGAAATGATGATGAAGACGACACACACACCCATCCCCCGTGTCAGCGAAATTAACCAATTATAGTTAAAATTCCCGACTCCGCCGGCAATCGAACCCGGGACTCCTGTGACCACAGGCCAGCACGCTAACCATTTAGCCATGGAGCCGAACACTTCGCAGGTAATAACAATATAAATGGTCCGTTATTGGACTTCGCAGGTAGTCAGCCGGTCAAGTGGAAGGTAATGTCCGGTGGTACTGTACGTATCGTCTCAGAACTCACGAGTATCAAAATTCACGAATTCCAAGAAGAGGATTAGTAAGAGTAGGTTTCTTTACCTGGGCCAGTCTCAAAACTCACGAACCGGGCCAATTCTTTGAATGGATAAGTACCCACCCTTCCCACATAACGACTGCAGATGTTTGAAAATGTAATCGAATGTAATTGTGCGAAAAGGTCCACTGTTAGCGCCAGCCAGAACTGCGTGCTCTCTTGTAACTGGCACATCTCTCATCAGAAGGTGTAGCCTCGCACAGAGTGTACGCGACAGGAGGTTGAGAAACCCACGGACATCAGGTACACACTGGTGGGCTTTTTCACTTAAAAAGCTATTGTCACTTGCAATTATAACTTTACTGACACACGCGGATGACAGTCTTTTATGACAAAACAATACTGTTTTGCTCCACTTGTTTTCTTCCTGCTTATAAAAGCCATAACCGTAATTTAGTTTACCCTTTTGCGAAGTAATGAATTTCATGGTGTGCACTGTTCGATGATACCAAGCAGAATAACTGAGTAAAGATCATTGTTATACTTGGAGAATTCATGGGATACACCATTCTAAAAGTAGGTAAACAAACATGTAGTGTCATATGGAGCTGTAACATGGGCATTAAGAAAGAAACAAACAAACAATGTAAAGTTTTGAAATATGGTTGTGGAGAATGGAAAAGGTGAAGTGGACAGATAAGGTGAGAAATGATGAAGTGCTAAGAAAAGTAGGAGAGAAGAGACACATGATGAAAACGATAAGGAAAATATCCTGGTTGGGTCACATACTGGGTAGAAATTGTCTTCAACAGAGGGTGATGGAGGAAAAAAGAGATGGAACAAAAGGAAGAGGAAGAAGAAGGTTTGGAATGTTAGCAGATGTTAAAACAAGAGGGAAGCTATGAACAACTGAAGCAAGATGCTCAGGACAGAGAATCATGGAGGATGTCCAGTTGATACCTGTCAAAAGACAGATTCACAGAAGAAGACAAAACATGTGTTGAAGGGCAGCGTGAGTCACCGCGCACCTCATCCCTCCAGCGGTCATCGCAGGCACCTGGTGACCGGAGTCGTGAATTTTGAGACTCATTAGAATGTTATTTTTGCTACTACCTGTAGTTTGTAGTCGTGAGTTTTGATACTATTTTGTACTAAATTTGGCCTGTGAGCTTTGAGGAACGTAACCGATATGTATGGCCCTGATACGAATTATCCGCTATTCGCGCGGAGACTGTAATCTTCCATCGGTTTCTGTTCGTGCAAGGCACCAGTTAAGAAAAGTCAACAAATAAATTTCATATAATTCATACAATAACAAGAAATGCCCCACAGTTTCATAAATGCAGTCCGTCTCCTGGTTTGAAGACGAAACCGTAGTGACTTTCAAAGTACTTACTTAATGTCGGGAAGTAGGTCAAATTTAATAAATATTTTTGCCGAATATATTAATAAACCATATTCTTAAGACCATTATTAGTGCACGTCATTCATTCCTACCAACAACTTAATGCCCGTTCCCACGACACGCCTCAGTCGGTAGAGTGTCGGCCTTCTGACCCGAATGGCAGTGTCGATCCCGGATCACCCTCTGTGGGTGGGGGCAATAGGATACACGCACGGTATTCCCTGCCTGTCGGAAGAAGCGACTGAAAGGGGCCCTAACTGAGCCTGGCGTTGTTTCCACTCATTTAAACCAGTCCTCTCCTTTAATATTTCCTACTTGACCTCCCTTGGTCTACGTTTGTTCTCTTCCGACCCCGACGAGGCCTTTAAGGGTTGGACGTCTTCCTTTCTTTTTCTCTGATAACAGAGGATGGACGCCCAGTTGTACCTCCTCTTAAAATACCTCAATCCCGGCTTAGTCGGCTATTATTTGAAGGTGTTTATTTACTCACGTGTTGGTAGATGTACTGGTACATAATGGAGCTGTGGGACGAAATTCCGGCACCTCGGCGTCTCCTGAATCGTAAAAGTGTTTAATGGAACGTAAACTAAATAACATTAGATATATCCTAGAATATCAAGATTTCCATTCAGTCCTGCTCCTTGGTTTTCTGTTCACTTGGTCCTGCGTTCGATTCCTGATCGGGTCGGGAATTTTAGCCGCATCAGGTCAATAGGGATGTATCACGCAAAATTTGTCCGCTAGGCAGCGTAATGGTAATACCCGGTATGCGCTTTCCGCTGCTCGATTGTTTTACATGAGACTTATATGGAGTATTCCTACATTTGCGATCATCGAAACGAAACTTTTGCTTTAAATGCACTAAAATGGAGTTACCATATTCTGCCAATGTTTTCTACAAGACGGGAAATGGTATAGGTGCAATGACGATTGCGGATTTGGAAGCAGAATTAAAGAAAGGGGGCGAAAAAAGTATCCGGAAAAAATGCAAGAGTTGATTGAAAGGTACCAGTAAGGAATAAATGCAGCAACTTCTTCTTTTAGCGTTTTTTTAGATTGGATTTTTAAAGTACAAATAGCATTTTGAAAACATTCCTAATATGTTATTTTTTTCTTTTCTCTGCCGGTTATAGGCGTGCATAAGGCACGACATTGGTGTGACAGCAGTGCCTGGGGCTACATCCAGTACGACTGAACTTCATTTCCGTGTAGCGCACGAGTTTCAGGTTCTTGTTTCGGATCATAAGACAAATACCGGTATAAACATTTCAAATTTGGAAGTAATGAGTTATTTCCTGTTCAGGAAGTCTGAAATTGATGGTGCTCCAGTGTCAAATTATAGGTCACTGTGTGATTCAGGGTACCGTACCGCACACGGTGTTATGGCTGTTTTCCTGCTTCTATATCTTCTTGCTCTCGGAGTTATTTCCAAGGTACCGGTGCCACACCATGAAAATATCGAAGGTACAGCGTTCTCCTTAAGTCTTCGTCTTTCGCCTAAAATTATTGAAATAGGTCATATTAACTTTTAAGAATGTACTACCTTATTATAAAATTATTTCTCAATTAGTACTAATTAGCTTACTTACCAGTTTCAGTAATGACATAATCTTCAACTGTAAAATGTTTCGAGCAGACTTTGATATTAGGAGTCATATTTTTATTTCGTAGGTCTTGCCTACGAATCGCATGCAACCACTTTTTACGGAAAGCATCTTGCTTAGGAAATTGATGGTATGAATACGGTCGACCTTAATTTTGGGACATTGACACAGCAATTGTCAGGCATCACAATTTTCTCGTCCTCTTTGTTGTCGTAACGATATATTAAATCTTTAACTTTAGCATTTAACTAGGTAACTTCCATTAAAAACACATAAACAAATGACGATCGACAAGCGCATACCGGGTACTACACGTGAGACATCTATCGGTAGTGTTTCAGTACATCCCTATTCCTATGGCTCGAGAACAGGGTGTTCATGTTTGTCCCTATACACACATCACACTGTCAGCCATCAGGAAGACGCCATAGGAAATACATTCCTACACCTCTCCATACAGAGTTGGCGTCAGAAAGTGTGTCCGGTCGTAAAACAGAACCTAGTCCATGTGTGAGAGACAGTTCGCACCCACAAATATGCGAGTGTGTGGGAATTAAAGACAAGAAGATGAAAATCAAATTTAACGACGATGAGATAATGCGGTGAAATTTATATAAATTAAAAGGGAAAAAGTGAACTCGACGCAGTTCGGCTTGTTTCGTTCAGCTGTTTCGAAAGGTGAACCGGTAGTTGCCGCCAGAACGGAAGTGATAGGCTAATAATTACCAGACAGAAAATCTAACCAATGATAGCGTGTCACTCACAGAGACATCACCTATATCTGAACTTGTATTAAATAAAAAAGCCATTCACACAGCTGAGGCTATCCCAGAGTTCGTCGGCTGTCAAGACGCAATAAAAAAGTCATTAAAATACACCATTGTTTTGTCTGGATGATTGTCATGCAAGATGCGCTCAAGAACAAGGTAAGTCCTTTGTTCTTGGGAACACAATAGACTCACCAAGGGTCGATCATTATATTCATTTTAATATTTGTACCAAGACCGGGCATCTATAAGTTCCTTCACTACGTTCACTATCTTGCGCTGGACGAGAAGATCAAGAGAACAACATTTCTACTTCTAGGCACTGTCCTCACCCTGCTCGACGTACTTATGGTTCGGATTCAACATAAAAGTGATGAACCCGTGGTTATGAACACAATACCAATAGATACTTGAAATGCAAGCTTGCTTTCATTTCTTAACAGTTTGTTGACTGTACAGGGCAAATCGTTATTGAGAAGAACGTCAGCGTAATTTTTCTGCTAGCATAATTTTACAGTTTACGAGCGAGTTGGTTATGTGGTTGAGGTGGACAGCTGGCAATGGTATGATGATAAACGGGGTTAAAAGTCAGGTTGTGAGTTTCAGCAAGAGGAAAAGTCCTCTCAGTTTCAATTACTGTGTTGATGGGGTGAAAGTTCTTTATGGGGGATCACTGTAGGTAGGACCTACCTAGGTGTCAATGTAAGGAAAGATCCTCATTGAGGTAATCATATAAACGGGATGGTAAATAAAGAGTATTTAGGGGTTGTAATAAGGATGTAAGTAGCCTCCGTGGCTCAGAAGGCAGCGCGTCGGCCTCTCACCGCTGGATACCGTGGTTCAAATCCCGGTCACTCCATGTGAGATTTGTGCTGGACAAAGCGGAGGCGGGACAGGTTTTTCTCCGGGTACTCCGGTTTTCCCTGTCATCTTTCATTCCAGCAACACTCTCCATTCTCATGTCATAGCATCTATCAGTCAATAATGATCACCTTGGGAGGGGCGACTCCATTGTAATACTAGCCTATATATGTTACATTCATTACATTCCTGACCCGGTCTAAGACTGGAAAACAGGTTGTAGGTTTTCATTTCAATAAGGATGTAAAGGAGAGAGCATTTAAGTCTCTGGTAAGACCCCCAACTGGAGTATGGTTCCAGTGTATGGGACTCTCACCAGGACTACTTCATACGAGAACTGGAAAAAAGTTCGTTCTGGGTGATTTCCGGCACCATGGCTAAATGGTTAGCGTGTTGGCCTTTGATCACAGGGGTCCATGGTTCGATTCCCGGTAGGGTCAGGAATTTAAACCATAATTGGTTAATTTCGCTGGCACGGGGGCTGGGTGTATGTGTCGTGTTCATCATCATTTCATCCTCATCACGACGCACAGGTCGCCTACGGGCCTCAAATCAAAAGACCTGCACCTGGCGAGCCGAACTTGTCCTCGGACGCTCCCGGCACTAAAAGCCATACGCCATTTCATTTCATTTCCGAAAAAAGAGTTGCATTACGAAAATGTTGCAAAGTTTGGGCAGGGAAGACTTTGGAGAAAGGAGACAAGCTGCTCGACTGAGTGGTATGTTCCGAGCTCACAGTGGAGAGATGGCGTGGAATGACATTAGTAGACGAATAAGTTTGCGTGGTGTTTTCAAAAGTAGGGAAGATAACAATATGAGGATAAAGTTGGAATTCAAGAGGACTAATTTGGGAAAATATTCGTTTATAGGAAGAGGAGGTACGGATTGAAATAATTTACCAAGGGAGATGTTCAATAAATTTCCAAATTCTTTGCAATTATTTAAAAAAAGGACTAGGTAAACAACAGACAGGGAATCTTCCACTTGGGCGACTGCCCTAAATGGAGATCAGTGGCGATTGATTGATTGATTGATTGATTGATTGATTGATTGATTGATTGATTGATTGATTGATTGATTGATTGATTATGATTATGGGTTCGAATCTCACAGTCGGCAGAACTGGATATTTTTTTCATGGTGTCCAACTTTTACACGAAGTAAATACTGGGGCTGTACTTCAATTTGACCATGGCCACTATCCTCTCCATTCTTGCGTCGTCGAAAACCTTATGTGTTAGCGCGACGTTAAACCCCTACCAGAAAAGAAAAAAGGTGTCTGACAATGCTTCAAAGACCGAATTCACTGTTGAGCAATTAAATTAGAGATAGCTGCAGTTTTGGCGAAATGGTGCTGCGTTGATCGAGTGGAAGCGTTTCATGAGGATCTCTGTAAGTACGGTATCTAGGTGTTGAAATAAGGTAAGAATTTAAATGGATAATTACATTAGAGAGCTATAAACAATGTTTACTAATTTCTTCATATGGCCATGAGGGCATTTACAGGTTGTGGTAAAGATGTAAAGGAGAGGATGTATACGTCACTTGTGAGATCTGAATTAGAGGAAGGTTCCTGTGCATGGGATCCTCATCAGGATTACTTGATTTGAGAGCTGGGAAAGATCCAAGTAATTGGAAGCAATGCCAGGCTCAGCTAGAGACCCGTGTTCACATGCCCAAGCTTTCTAGAAGAGAGTACCTGGAGGTTCTCCTTTTATGCGGGCGGGGTTTACTGTGGTTGTATTTTTATTCTCACCCGCAAGGGGATTATGAACTCCTGTGCATATCCTTGCAAGCATAAATTATCCTATTCAGAATCGTATTTAGGGTGATTTCCAACAAAAAAGTACTGCTATGAAAATGTGCTGGGAAGACTCGGGAGTAAGGACGCCAGCTGCTCGGTTAAGCTGAATTATCAGTAAAGAGAGGGCGTGGAATGACCTTAGTAGGCCAATAACCTTGAATGGAGTTTTTAAAAGCAGGATAGATCATAACATAAAGTTGGTATTAACAAGGACAAATAGGAGCAAATATTCGTTTATAAGAAGAGGAACTGGAATAATTTACCAAGAGATATGTTTGATAATTTCCTACTTCTTTGAAATAATTTATTAAAGGGCTAGGTCACTTGGGTGACAGCCCTAAATGCAGATCAGTGTTGATTGATTGATTGATTGATTGAATGATTGAATAACTGATTGATTGATTGATTGATTGATTGATTGATTGATTGATTGATTGGTTGGTTGATTGATTGATTGATTGATTGATTGATTGATTGATTGATTGATTGATTGTCTTTTAATATGTCATACGTTAAAGCGAAATATTGCTACTTTAACATCAAGACGTCGAGTGTATGAAATTATACTATCGCGATAATAAAATTAAAATGTATTTAACTTATGCTAAATAAGATTCTGAATAGGATAAGCGTGTTTGCAAGGTTATACACAGGTGTTCATAATCCCCTTGGGATTGGGGATAACAATACATCCATGGTATACCTCGCCCGTCGTAAGAGGAGACTAAAAAGATAAACTCCAGTTGCTCTCTTCTAGAAAGCGTGGGCCTCTAGCTGAGTCTGGCATTTCTTCCAACTACTTGCCCCAGGCTTCTCGCTATCATCTTGCCTATTCCACCTCCCTTATTCAACTCTCGTTCTCTTCCGACCCGAGTGGAATTAGGTTTGAGATGGATTTCATTTCCACACCATTTTGAGCCCCTTCTTTTCTTTCGGCGATAACCTCGTTCTTCGAAAGGTCAGACTTTTCCATTTTTAAAATAATAATAATAATAAAAAAATAATAATAATAATATTTACTTTACGTCTCACTAACTACTTTTATGTATTTTGGAGACGCCGAGGTGCCGGAATTTTGCCCCGCAGTTCTTTCACGTGCCAGTTAAGCTATCGACACGAGGCTGGCGTATTTGAGCACCTTCAAATACTACCGGTCTGAGCCAGGATCGAACCTGCCAACTTAGATACAGAATTTAGGTCCCGTTCCAGGGTTTGAACAATAATGTCTTGTCTAATATTGGGTTGCACCTATGGTTAAATTCAGAATCCACCGTACGTTTACACCCCCCCCCCCCCCCCCCCCGTCAAAGTATGGAATTTTACCGATTACCAACCCTGCTGTAATAAGATAATGTAGATAAAAGCCTAAGATATTTGGAGAACACTTTTTATTCAGATAGATTTAGGGTATTTTTGGTCTGACACGAGGCTGGGGCACATTTCTTTCAAGAGGCTGTATGGTATAGGTGGGCAATGAGAGAGTCCCGCTCCTTGAGCTAACGTACGTGAGCGGGAAGACCGAGCGAGTTGGCAATGCGGTTAGGGGCGCGCATTTATGAGCTTGAATTCCGGAGAGAGTGGATTCAAGCCCCACTGTCGACAGCCCTGAAAATGGTTTCCCTAGGTTTCCCATTTTTACACTAGGCAAATGCTGGCTGGGGCTGTACCTTAATTAAGGCCACAGCCGCTTCCTTCCCACTCCTATCCCTTTCCTGTCCAATCGACGCCATAAGATCTATCTGTGTCGGTGCGCAAAGTCAAATGTAAAATAAAAAGAGCGGGACGAGCCGAGAGCAGCTAACTATAGTTTGTGCTGTAAAACCTAGATAGCGATATGCGCAGTCAAGGCGCAAGCAAAGTCACAGCAGTGTACCTGACTGAGTAGGTTATATATACTCATTACAATCGACAGTTCGTAGTCAAAGGAGTATTTAGTTATCACATTTCAAAGTATTTAATGTTCTTTCCTTCGCATAACCGAATTAAATTAATATAATTAAACGTATTCTGCCTGTTGCTATTTATTGATGGATGCAGTACTTTCGTATCCATCTCTTGGCACAGGCCAGAGCAAAGTGTAGCTTCCACTGAAGTACTAGTCTCATCCATGGCTGTGACAATATGGAAGTTGCTGGGGTATGGGTGCTGCCGGGTAATGACATTCGGAGCACAAATAGTGCGTGAGTGTTACGAAAGGTGTTGCAGTGGCACCTTCTGGCTCAGTGAGGAAAGCAATGGCAAACTACCTCTCCTCATCTTGCCTAGTACGCCTCATCTGGGCTCTGTCATTGGTTTTTGCAGTTTCCCTGTAACTGCATACCTTTGATGGTGCTATTTGAGGATCCAACCAGCCTCTAGGGTGATGACCTGACAGATAGACATACGTATTTACTTAGCACACGACGTTTGTGTACAGAATAACTTATTTTGTGGTGGGGCTGTACCTTAATCAAGGCCACGGCCACTTTCTTCCCACTCCTAGCGCTTTCCTATCCCAAGTCGCCATAAGACCTATCTGTGTTGGTGCGACGTAAAGCCAATTATTTAAAAATATATATCATTTCCTCACTATAATCTAGTGCACTGTACAGAACGAGACATTAGGCACAATATAACTGTTAAACGTTTAAATCTGTTTAGATACGCACCCTTACATTAGTTGTAACGAAGAGTCACGCAAGCAGCTGCTAGGCTGTAAACTGCTCATTTACCTGCCTCAGCTGGAGCGCTACTCGTTGAGCCGAATTGTACCCACCTTTGCTCTATGCAATTTACCACCGACGTGTTTGTCCAATGAGTTTTGACTCTAGTCAGGACGTGCGCATACCAATAGAGAAAGAGTGCTTCAGTAGCTGTAAATTATATGGGGCCTTGAAAACAAATGCCGTTGTTGCTTTTATTGCACATCTAAAATATATGGGTTTGTATAATTATTGTACTTCAGGGCATAACAATAGAGCAATTAAGTTATGGCAACCGGTGCAATTCAAACTCCCTTGAAACTGACCACAGCCGTTGAACTTCACCGTTACCTGACGTCGCACCAGCCAACTTTGGCTTCCTCCCCTATCATGGCGCGTCCACACCAAGATGTTTTCGTTAACTTTGTTAATAAACACGGTTAACCAACAATGTTCATGAACATGTTTGACTGTTAATAAACAACATACCGGTAGTGTGTTCGCAAACTTTTCCTGCATGTTGATAAACAAAATATATTTAACTTTTGTGAATGAAACGTTTCATTACCTTTTTGTAGTTTCGTTATTTCGGTTCGCACATACGCAAGGACGCAATTAAAGTACGCAATTTCGTAGCGCGGAATATGATGTTTCCTCAAAAGTTCTGACACAAGTGTTCTCTCCAAACTTAATTCTAAACGCCTTTCCAATATTTCTCTTTGGCACACTTCGCGTCTATTTTCTTCTTCTTGACCCTATGCATCATAACCTCACAAACAGCTTTTTTTCGGTGTGGACATAATGTTGAAGAACTTTGTTAACAGAAGTTTATTAAATATGTTGAGAAATGTTTTCTTTGACATTGTTTATTAATTTTGTCTTCTTAACATTGTTAACTAACTTTGGTGTGGACTAGTCATTATGTGTGTGACCTGGACCACACGGCGGTAGAAAGCAAACTAGTTATCTGTACTTGAAAGACAGCCAAAGCGACATCATGCAGCTACCAGAATTTCTCGTAGATCAAACTTCTCGAAAGTAACGGTACATTTCAAATGACGTTCGAAAATAAAACGAGTGATACGAATTGCTTCTTGGTATTCTAAAGTCTGTTAGTGTTAGCGAAATGTAGTGAATTCTTGGAAGTGGATGTTTATCTATAGCCGAGACATCTTGACCAAGTCAAGCAGCCACGGCAGTTCTCGGTAGTATGAGGAAGAACGACGTTCCCACAGTTCAAATGAAATTTTGATCCCGCAATAAATAAATGCTGTGCACATTTTCGTTACCAGATAGCTCCCTCTGTGGACCGTGGTAGAAAGTCGAACTATACTGGACTCAAACCCGACAAAGGTAGTCGGATTTTCGGAAGAGTTGAAAGAAGGCAATTAAGCATTCCATGTCAAACGGTGTCGACATGTAAAATACTGTATCTCTGGTGGCTGCGCGGTTTGGGTCACGTAGCTATCAGCCTGAATTCGGAATAGAGTGGGTTCGAACCCCACTGTTGGCAACCCTGAAGATGGTTTTCCATGGTTTCCCAGTTTTACACACCAGGAACATACTGGGGCTGTATCTTAATTATGACCAGGGTCGCTTCTTTCCCACTTCTCTCTCTTATCCCATCGTCGCCCGAGCTGGCCGTGCGGTTAGCAGTAGCTATGAGCTTGCATCTGGGAGATAGTGGGTTCGAACCCCACTGTCGGCAGCCCTGAAGATGGTTTTCCGTGGTTTTCCATTTCCACACCAGACAAATGCTGGAGCTGTACCTTAATTAAGTCCACGGCCGCTTCCTTCCCACTTCTAGGCCTTTCCTATCCCATCGTCGCCATAAGGCATATCTGTGTCGGTGCGACGTAAAACAAATTGTCATATTATAATAATAATAATAATAATAATAATAATAATAATAATAATAATAATAATAATAATAATAATAATAATAATAATAATAGTAATAATAATAATAATAATAATACAGTAATAGATAGTCCAATAGAGTTCCGATTTATCTGCGATCGTGTAAAGTGAAATGGAACCTCAAAATTGGCATGCAGGCAACCGAAGTGGTGGTTAAATAAAAACATTTGCACTCGAGTAGTAGTAGTAGTAGTAGTATTAGTACGTAACTAGCAATATAGATGAGGAACGACTTTCTTTTTTTTTTATGGAGATCCGAGTTTTAAGTTCCAATGTTAATAGTGGATTTCCAGAGCGTAATTTTCTCTCATTCTTCAGGTGCCTATGCCTCCTCGGCCAATATTTAGTTCTACAAACTCAATAATAATAATAATAATAATAATAATAATAATAATAATAATAATAATAATAATAATAATAATAATAATAACTGTACCGGGGGTACACCTTCTCTGGCCAGTTAAACTGCGCGCCTTTTCTAAGGCCATCTATGTAAACACACTTGAACTCGTGTACTAAAACATACTTTGGTCTTCAACTGTAAGGTGCCTCTACCATCGGTTTAATTGCTCCCTCTCGCGGAATGAACTCTACTTATTTCATAAAGGAATGTTTATTTTTGCAGTTGGCAAACCTTAGGTTATTATTATTTTTATTATTATTATTATTATTATTGAATATCCAAAGCAGTTTGGAACCCTATTTTACATAGTATACTAGGGTTATACTTAAAATACATATTCAGTTTTACAATGAAAATGAATTCATGTATCTAATCGACGGAAAATGAAGTAGATGAAATCAATAAAATATTTGTAACAGCACGGCTTCTTAAACAAATGGTACAGGGGTTTTGATAATGCAATGTTGCAATAGTTCAGGTGAGAGTTCAAGTCATGCCTTCTTCTTTCAAATGCAGCACATTTAAACAGTAGGTGGTCCACTGTTTGTGAGGATCCGCAAACACACACGTAGCCATCAGGACGATTGATTCCAAATCGATTAAAATAATAACCAAATTTGCCATGACCAGTCAAAAACTGAGTAATTTCAAAGCTTGGCACGTTACTTTTTTTTTTTTTTTTTGCTAGGGGCTTTACGTCGCACCGACACAGATAGGTCTTATGGCGACGATGGGATAGGAAAGGCCTAGGAGTTGGAAGGAAGCGGCCGTGGCCTTAATTAAGGTACAGCCCCAGCATTTGCCTGGTGTGAAAATGGGAAACCACGGAAAACCATCTTCAGGGCTGCCGATAGTGGGATTCGAACCTACTATCTCCCGGATGCAAGCTCACAGCCGCGCGCCTCTACGCGCACGGCCAACTCGCCCGGTACGTTACTTTTCAGGCGGTTGAAAACCTCATGGATGAATATTTATCTGATGACTTGGCCTCTAGTGGAAGAAGTCCAAATGTTGTTCCATTGATGGATTATGTGCTTCTTTATGATTTTTTTTTTAGCGTAGCTAGGTGACGTTTTGTCATAAGAAATTTCCAAATTAGATGTAGCCGCTGCTTTTGCCAGAAGATCAGCTTTCTCGTTTCCAGATATTCCACAATGACCGTGAATCCAGTCAAAACAGATGTGCGGACTTTGTTGAAGTGGTTCTAATAGCTACAGCTATTGGATTCAGATTATATTTATTATTTATCGCATTCAACGCAGCTTGCGAATCACTTAATAACCGAGATTTCTTATTGTTAGAATTGCACCATTCGATCGCAGATTTGATCGCCCACAGTTCAGCCTGGAAAATAGAGCACATAGAAGAGAGATTGTATTGAGATGAGAACACCTCAGAATTGTTTTCATGAACAACAAAGGCGCATCCAACTTTGTCCTGTTCATCTGTGCTTGGTATGCGAGATCCATCTGTGTAAATAAAGTAGTCACGGGTAATTGAACAATTTTCATAAATGAGATTTTTGAAGAGACTTAGGTGATCAGACTGTAGAAAATGACAAGGTTGCTCTAGAGTGGTATTCAGAATGGGCACTGGTGATACTTTGTTCTTCTTCAAAAAAGTGAGTTCAGCTTTTGCTATCGCCGTCAGAAATAGTGGCTCAATGCCAGCAATAAGAAGAGCTGAGTCAGTAGAGGATTGTTTTGTTTATGTATTGAAGTTGTCAATACTTCCGCTGGTTCCTTCTTTAATTGTAATCAACCCATCAGACAACTTCTAAATATTTTCTCTAGCCAATTAAAATTGGGGGTGTGTATAGCGATCCAGCTTATCAGTGAAGAGTTCTGGAAGCTTCCCCTTAAAATACTATAAAAGCAAGGCGCTTTAGGGCCGTATTGTCTTAATTGCTCCAATGATTTGTGTGCGGCGTGTCCTAAGGGAGGCAGGGGTGCGGCGGCCTGCACGAGGAACGCCCAGCGACTCAAGGTAATAGCAGAATTTTCATAGATATGTGATAGCTCCTGCGGATAGCGTGAGGGGAAGGTTTCATCCTCTTTTATTTAATGTAACTTTCTAAATTGGGTGGTTTAAATGTAGTATTTTTCGGTAAGTCTGAGAACTCTGTTCTATTCCTTACTGGGAAATATGTAATTAATGGAAAAAGAGTGATTACCCTCTGTTGGTTCCCATTTAACTTGGCATGGGGTGACTAAAATTTTCAAACCTCTAAATTTCAGAAAACTTATTTGCTTATTAACGTTTCTTATTTAGTCAGTCCAGTGTAATATAGGACTAGCCTCCGTATCTTTGGGCTATAAGCCCTCTTAGGATTTTAACTATTTCTAGAAGGAGTGCAAGTGCTTCGCCTCCTAGCCTTTTGTTTATGGCCGGTCATGTACAACCTTTTCTTTTTATACGAAGGCCACTTAGTATGGGCAATTATGCCCCTGTGCATTTACTGTTTTTCTGTGTGTAAAGTTTTTCTGGCGTTAGTTCCCTTTGGGAACACTGAACCCTGTAACTGTTGAGCAATAGATAACTTGGTGTAAATACTTTAATAGAGGACAACCGATAGGTTGTCAGGTGGAACTTAAGTGCCCCGTAAGAAATTGATGCTTCAGCGAGGCTGGACTATGATATAGCTGGAGCGGAGACTCCTACGAAGTGTACTTTTCTGGAGCATTTCTTGCTCTTATAAAATATTGTAGCCCTACCTGGCAAGAGCAATTCAGCTCTTTTCTGTGTAATTAACAATTTGTAATTCTCTCCAGTTTTTGTACCTGATATTTGGACATCTAAGTTCACTATATTGTTTGAGCTGACGAGCTCATTAATATTGTTATTCATTCAGATTTTATATTTTTCAAAATTTAAACCGTCCGCTTCTGTGGTGTAGTGGTTAGTGTGATTAGCTGTCACCCCCGGAGGCCCGCGTTCGATTCCCGTTTCTGCCACGAAATTTGAAAAGTGGTACGGTACGAGGGCTGGAACGGGTCCCACTCAACCTCGGGAAGTCAAATGAGTAGAGGTGAGTTCGATTCCCACCTCAGCCATCCTGGAAGTGGTTTTCCGTGGTTTCCCACTTCTCCTCCAGGTAAATGCCGGGATGGTACCTAACTTAAGGCCACGGCCGCTTCCTTCCCTCTTCCTTGTCTATCCCTTCCAATCTTCCCATCCCCCCGAAAGGCCCCTGTTCAGCATAGCAGGTGAGGCCGCCTGTGCGAGGTACTGGTCATTCTCCCCAGTTGTATCCTCCGACCCAATGTCTCACGCTCCAGGACACTACCCTTGAGCCAGTAGAGGTGGGATCCCTCGCTGAGTCCGAGGGAAGAGCCAACCCTGGAGGGTAAACAGATTAAGAAGAATAAGAAGAAGAAATTTTAAACCAGAAAAAAAGGAAAGAAATAAAATTTCAAAATTTGTTGTGTTAAGTTCTGTTCTAGTTAATTCCTTGGCCACCCATTCAACTCTCACGCTTCTTATCCCTCTGCGAGGCACGATGTTCCCTTAACAATAATAATCCGGCTTCTTGGCTGTATGGTCAGTGTAGTGGTCTTCTATTCAGAAGGCTCTTGGTACTATTCCCGGTTGGGTTGTGGATTTCCTATGGCTCGGAGGCTGCTTCAAAACTGACGGTCTGAGCTGGGATTGAGCCTACCAACTTGGGCTCAGTACCCTCTACCGCCTGAGCCACTCATTCATTCTGGCAGAGAGAAATAAGACAGGATGCTTATTTTGTTGCATTTCTCCTTAAAATAATCATCGCCATTATTATGACGGTTCTTGAGATATACCAAGTGAAATTTAAGAGAAACAGTATTTGTGACGTCCTTAATCTTCCTTTCCTTACATACAACATTCCACACTACCGCCATTCCAATTACACGCAGGTTCATACAATATGGTGCCAGTCGGCGCAAAAAGTGGGTCGACGCCCCGAACAAATAGCATTAAAAAACCACTAGGGTACACAGAGTCGTCTCATAGGGTACGCAAATTTTTCATAGCTTCTGTTTTCAGTTCAGAAAAAGTCGAGCCTGCTCATTTTCACGAAATTTTTAAGTGGTTTTTTGACTACTACACAAAGTCCCCTTTCCGAAGTATTCATACTAAAATATGTATCATGTTGTACCTCCCATTGACTTGGTGTGTAAAAATGCTTACTTATGCTGCACTTCTTCTGTTCTTTTTCTTTTCGAAATCCAGTTATCCACTGCAAAGTTTTCAGTATTATTGTATAAAGTACAACAGTAATTATTGCATTAATGAAATGAAATAGCGTATTTCTTTTACTGCTGGGAGTGTCCGAGGACGTATTCGGCTCGCCAGGTGCAGGTCTTTTGATTTGACTCCCGTAGGCAACCTGCGTGTCATGATGAGGATGAAATGATTATGAAGACGACACATAATCCCAGTCCCCGTGCCAGCGAAATTAACGAATGATGGTTAAAATTCCCGACCCTGCTGGGAATCATACCGGGACCCCTGTGACCACAGGCCAGCACGCTAACCATTTAGCCATGGAGCCGGACGCTGCATTAATAATATATCGTTGCTAGGCAATAAAAACCTCGTAATTCCACTTGCAAGTAAACCACATCTCTCCATCTGTCTTGTGAAGGCTTGTCGCATTGCCTGAGAAGGGGATAGAAGACTCCAGTGATCGAATAATTGGGCTATCATTAAGTAATGAAAATGCCAGGAACAGTTCTCCGGCCATTGCTGACCACCCAGTTTTGGACTTCTGTATACTTTACTCCGAAGGAGTTACGAGGTTTCCTTTACCCAGAGACGATTATATACAATACATTATTGTTATAATTAGGAAACGGGATGGTGTAGTGGCTTAGCTGCTTGCCTGTCATTCCGACGACCGTGGTTTGATTCCTGGTGATATCAGGAAACGCATGCGATTTTAAATCACCGGGCACAACTCTTTCATTCCTCAGTGCGTGTAGGAACCCTGAGCAAGCGGGATAAGCTGCAGAAGACGATGATGATTATATTATTATTATTATTATTATTATTATTATTATTATTATTATTATTATTATTATTATTATTTGAGATTTAGCAACAATCATTAATTGTTATTTCTGGTATAATCGCAATACACTGGTACTTCGGGGGAACGAAGTTGAAACATTGGGTTTTGGGGGTACGCCAACCAATATGTTTGAATACCACTGGTCTGGCGTTTAACAAAGAAGCATTCTGCCCGACTGGCCCTGACAATGTTAAAGTTTAAGGGTGGTTTCAGGGTCTAGAACAAGGCATCTTATGCTCGAGGACACAATTGGGAACAGAACTTGATACCATCGCGTTGGCTTTTTGGTAATCCATCCTATCAACCTTATTCTAGATGAATGTTGGAATGTTACGTTGCAAATACTTTGACTCACGGACTATTCCTTACTGTACTAAATACACAGTCCAGATTCGTGACTACATGGTTAGCGTGCTAGCTTTTGGTGCAAAAGGTCCCAGATTCGATTCCCGGCTGGACTGGGGATTTTAACCTTCATTGGTCAATTCCTACGGCAGGTCGCATGTAAAACGTCAACTCGAAAGACCTGCACCAGGCCTCTCCGGAGGCCACACGCCATTAGTACTTACTAAATATATAGACCGGTACAAACACCATATGAACAGCGCCCTCTCTATAGACCTTGGCTGTTATCTTTGTAGTGGGGGTGATTTGATTGTTTTAGGGGAAAATATGACGAGAGTATTAACAATTATTTCAGATAAGGGCACAGAAGAGGTCTATGCCTTCGCATAGCCAGAAGCTGCTATTACATATCAGTGAAAGAAAAAGGCCAAGAAGTGTGCTAAAAATAAAAGAATTTCTCTAGATGTAGCAAACTTGATACCATCGCATTGAAAGACAGCACGAGAAGATCAAATACTATAGAAAGAAGAAAGTGAGGAACATGACACAAGTCAGCAGAATCAAGAATGGGGTCAGCTAAGAGCCCTGTACTTGCCATTACACGTTAAGTCGAGATACTCTGGAGTAACCCGTTGGCGTTGTGGTCGCGACAGTCAGATTTTGTCTATGTTAGGTATTCAGCCCAAAGGCTGGTTTGATCCTCCACAGCTCCTCCAGCAGTTGACATAGATAAACTAGGCGTCACTGAAGAGGCGTACTAGAGAAATGAGGAGCGATTCAGTTCCCCGTTGCTTTCTTCACTGAGACAGAAGTTGCTATTACATATCATTCTGCCAAGCCCACTGAAATGCATATACCAACCTACCCTATCAACAATATGTTCGTACCATTCATAACAGGGACTGGCTGCATAAGGAATGGCATTACAGTACTAGCATCGCTCATACCTAGGTCTCCTTCATATCGTCAAAGCCAAGGATGAGACTGAGACAGATTAATGAAAGTAACAAAATTGTTCTAGTCTATACCAGAAGACAAAGTGCAGTGTAAATACTACATCTCGCCAGCAAAGGCATAGACAAATTATAGTATTCTATGCTCCACCTACAGGAATAACTATTTCTTCTCCCTTAACCCCATTTAACAGAAACCAACACAATCCAATATTCAGCGATCACAGGCTCTGTAGACCACGCATTGCTTCCGCATACTGCCTCCAATCTTCTCTGTTCTGTATTTGATTCCTTCAAATGTCGCCGAGACCGAAGGCTGTCATATCCTTCGCCAGGTCACCCATTCACCTAATCGTGGCCGTCCTAGAGGGTACCTGCTGTTCTCTTCGACTTCCTGTCGAGTCCCTTCTTCACTAGTCTCTCTCTGGGGATGCGGACTGGATGGCCTGCCCACTGGATTCTTCTGCTCATCTATTTCTGCAGGATAGTTGGTTACTGACAGAGCCTGCGTGGCTCAGAAGGCAGCACGTCGGTCTCTCACCGCTGAATACCGTGGTTCAAATCCCGGTCACTCCATGTGAGATTTATGCTGCACAAAGCGGAGGCGGGACAGGTTTTTCTCCGGGTACTCCGCCTTTCCCTGTCATCTTTCATTCCAGCAACACTCTCCATTCTCATTTCATAGCATCAATCAGTCATTAATATATCACTTTGGGCGTGGCGACCCCATCGTACTAACAGCCTATATATGCTTCATTCATTATATCCCTGACCCGGACAATGACTGGAAAACAGGTTGTTGGTTTTCATTTTCATTCAGCTGGTTACTGACCGGGCGAGTTGGCCGTGCGGTTAGAGGCGCGCGGCTGTGATCTTGCATTCGGGAGATAGTGGGTTCGAATCCCACTGTCGGCAGCCCTGAAGATGGTTTTCCGTGGTTTCCCATTTTCACACCAGGCAAATGCTGGCCGCTTCCTTCCAACTCCTAGTCGTTTCCTATCCCATCGTCCCCACAAGACCTATCTGGGTCGGTGAGACGTAAAGCCCCTAGTATTAAAAAAGTTGGTTACTGCGTCAGGAGATAGATTTCTTCATTCTTCCTTCTCTATGTTCCGATTTCCAATGTAGGGCCTCAAATATTCCCCATAAATTTCATTTTTTAAATGAGTAGGTTTTCTTTTTCGCGCTTCGTCAAACCCTAGTTTCAGAGTCATCACGTGAGAAGCCATGGAGGGGGGTTACTGGGGGTTAGAAATCCCCCCCCCACACTCGTGGAAATTTTACAAAAATAAACTGACAATAAACAATAAACTAAATAAAGATTCAGAGATATAATTGTAGAACCAAGAGATCTGCTGAATATATTTCCTAAGAAGCCTCGAAAGTTGTATATTAGATTATAAGCTGAACATACCATTCGTTGTAAAACTGTTGACCTTGATAGTATTGTTCTTGATCTGTACTGCAATCTGAATATAAATATAATTCACTTGTACCAGTGTCATTTTAATGGCAAGCCTTGCATGCACGCACAACACACGCACAAGCAACCTTCATTGTGTTTTGTCATCATTTAGTAACTATATCCCCCCATCGGCCGATCATGGGCATATCATCGTCTTGCACATGACTAAACTAACATTAACTACAATAAAATGAAGCAGATCACTTTAGGACTCCCCTAACGAAATAACTTTCTTACGAACACTTTTCGTAGAAAGTATTCTTTGGAAAGGGAAGACAATGAAATAAAGATCACCAAAGCCCGGATTTTCATGCCGTAACAGGTAGATTGCAAACTAAATATGGTTCATAGGAAGTGTCGGCCACCCTCTCTTGCAAAATGTAGCAAGAGTAACATAAATTATAGGAGTTTTGATGCGCCGTACCCCTAATGTTTATGCAAACCCCATAGCATAGTCGTTGTGAAGGTAGACTATACTTGCTGTTCGCTTCAGAAACTTTGCATTCTAACCTATTAATGCATAAAAATCCGGGCTCTAAAAATCACAGAAGACGTGGTGCAGAAAAATGGCATAGCAAAACTAAGAAGAAATGAAGAAGAGTGGAGACTGCAGAGATGAATCCATCCTGCGACAAACAAACCAAAAAAAAAAAAAAATTGTGGCGCAACAGCCTCGGCCTGCCAAGAAGACTGCTGCCCATCCAGATGGCCAGCTGATACTGGAGTACCACGTGGTCAGAATGATGACGTCCTCACGACCAGGCCCACTGTCTCTCGTAACAGAAAGATTCTCAGTAGATCTCACAAGGCTGAATGCACCCCATTACGGCAATCAGTTCAGAATAAAAATCCTCGGACTGACCTGGGAGCGTACTCGGAGCCTCCATTAAGAGGTAGGCACGGGGCTGATATCAAGATAAGTCTTTCTGAAATAATAAAGTTAACTCGTGTCCTCATCCCGAGGTGGTGCAACTGTTTTTAGGCACACCCCCGATGGAAGTGAGCTGCATGTGCCATTTGAACCACATACCAGCCCTCTTGTCATTCTTAAATTTCAGACAATAACGGGAATTGAACCCGAGCACCCGAAGAGGTAGCTACTATTGCTAACCGTTTCGCTAAGGCGGTGGTCTTACGAAATAATTATATAACTACAGAAACTCATTGGCGCTGAGTTTCAGTCGCGGCGTGATAGCCGAGTAACATTGTCAGTGGCTTCTCAACAAGGCGGCCGCGATTAGAATTCCGGCCAGTGCATGTGGATTTTTGAAATAAAAAGTGATACTAATAATGTTATTGGCTTGACTACTTTTACACCGGGCGAACTGGCCGTGCGGTTAGAGGCGCGCAGCTATAAGCTTGCATCCGGGAGATAGTGGCTTCGAACCCCACTGTCGGCAGCTCTGAAAATAGTTTTTGGTGGATTCCCATTTTCACACTAGGCAAATGCTGGGGCTGTACCTTAATTGAAACCACGGACACTTCCTTTCCTGCCTCCTCGTCGCCATAAGACCTACCTGTGCTGGTGCGACGTAAAGCAAATTGTTTTTAAAAAAAGCTACTATTACGGTTTTTGGAAACGCCAAGGGGCCGGAATTTAGTCCAGCAGGAGTCCTTGTATGTGCCAGTAAATCTACTGACACGAGGATGACGTATTTGAGCAGCTTCAAATACCGCCGGACTGCGCCAGGATCGAACCTGCCAAGTTAGGGTCAGAAGACCAGCGCTTTAACCGTCTGAGCCACTCAGCCCGACAGAAATAAAATTTTATGTCCCTGTGATTGAGATTCCACGTAGAACTGGAGATCACATGGCTATGACCACGATATCAAGTCACAAAATACTACAAGCTTGCATGCATTGTTATAAATGTCAGATCTGCACACACAAAGCACACGAAGTTGTTAAGCACAACATTCAGAGCTCCTAAGAGCCATGGTCCCAGACTAAGGGTGAAAAACAAGCTGTATTAGTATTGTCTATAAATATTGAACTCTTGAGAGTCTGAACGCTTGAAAAGCACGCCTCACAAGGCCATCCGTCGCGCCCCGATAGCCATCAAATGCTACTAAAACCACCACAGGCTGCGGATGACGAGGCGTACTCCTAATATGATTAACACACACACACACACACACGCACTCACTCACGCACGAGTCACGTCTAAACGTTGCTCACCGGAAGTCGCTTCGAGAGACGGAGGATGCGGTTAGAATGCTGCTCAATTCACACATCACCCGCTTGGTATTCCCAAGCTCTACTTCATCTCTCAGATTTTTGCTTTATTCAGTGTGCACGTTGAAACAGACAAGAGGGTCTTGAAGCTAACAGGACCGGGCGAGTTGGCCGTGTGCGTAGAGGCGCGCGGCTGTGAGCTTGCATCCGGGAGATCGTGGGTTCGAATCCCACTGTCGGCAGCCCTGAAGATGGTTTTCAGTGGTTTCCCGTTTTCACACCAGGCAAATGCTGGGGCTGTACTTTAATTAAGGCCACGGCCGCTTCCTTCCAACCCCTAGGCCTTTCCTATCCCATCGTCGCCATAAGACCTATCTGTGTCGGTGCTACGTAAAGCCCGTAGCAAAAAAAAAAAAAAAAAAAAAAAAGCTAACAGGAAAATTAAACTAACTTCTCACTGATTAAATCTTCATACCACAACATACGACCATTTCCATGGTACTGTATGAGTTGTTTCACGTTACTCTGGTTCAGTCAGAGAGTTTCTGAGAACAAACTCCACAAATTTCCACAACAACTACTACTACTACTAATACTGCTACCACCATCATCAATACTACCCCTTCTATTATTATTATTATTATTATTATTATTATTATTATTATTATTATTATTATTATTATTATTATTATTGTACCGGGCGGTACACCTCCACTCCGCTAATTTAAAATGTGCGCCTGTTGAAACTCCTCTGCGGGAGGAAGTCTGAACTTTATTGATGGTATTAATTTTCTACCTTCTCAGAAGATGTCACTACCTGTAAATTTTGGAGTTTTGGAACTGTGTCATTTTTTATGTGTTTTTGTTTCGCTTGAAGTAAGAAGTGTGAACTTTCTCTTCTAGAGGACACTACTGAAGATCTACAATAGTGCAACCTAGTGCGGAGTCAAAGAACTATTTTGTTGGAGAAAATTTAATTTCAAGAGTTTGTTCTTTGTTAAATTTCTTTCTGTCATTGTTTAAGTTGGCAATATTTACCCCTTTCTTCCCCTTGTTATGAATGTATCCAATCCCGAAATTCTTCTATTAATTTCTGACCAATCTGGTGTATCTTCCCCAACTTGTATCGGTTGCGGGGTCCTACCCAATAAAGAATTTGTGGGAGGGTGTTTTCTTTCCCCTAACGACTAGAACCTTCCGCGAGGGTATATAAACTGCTGATTTTAGGGTCTCCGGGCCACATCTGTTCCATCTTTCAGTGTGTTAAGTACATAGCAGGGGGCGGGAAGCGCCTCTTTCTTCTCCAGCCGTTCAACACAAGGTAATGGCCAATTAATAACTTCTTTCGTTGCTAGATCAGCAGTTTAACTCTCGGGGCGGGTTCTAGGCCTTCCACCATGTAACTTTCCTTTAAAATGTAAAAACAACTGGTATCTATTCTATTTTCAAACGACATATCGGGATAGAGAGTGCTTAACCCTCTCGAGCTCCCACTCACATCGTCTTGAGGTGAACTTATTTTTCTCAACCAATTCTTCCGTAATGTAATGTAAATTGCTATTAAGTCACCTCTGTAGTATGGGATTAGCCCTTGTATTAACGGCCTAGTGCCAAGTAGGTCTTAAGCAAAGTGTATTAGGAGTGCAAGTTCGCCTCCTCTCAAATTGTATTTTAGAGGCCATGCATTTACCTTCTTGTCATTTAACAGACCTCAGTAGGTTGGGTATTTTACCCCTGTGTATATGTCCTTTGAGGACAGCTTAAAGGTGGAGTTCGGAGTGGCCTATGATAGGCTTGTATTTTAGGGGGAAGTTGCCCTTTCTTGAAAATTGTGTTTCTGCCTCAAGGAGGCTTTTGGGTGTAATTGGAAGCAAATGTTTCTGGCATGTTTGGGGGTTTTCGGCCCCTTTGTTGTATGGTGTTCATTGTAAGGTTGGGCTCATTGCTCAAGAATTATGTTTCTGACTTTCGAAGCCCCAAATGGGGTACCTATGTAAATGTATTTTTCAATCGTGTTTCGGCTACTAAGTACCTGTTCTATTTGTTGTTACCTAATTTTGAAAAGAAAATATAACCTTGTTAAATTTTAAAATTAATTTCACTTTAGTAGCTTGAGACCTATTCACCACCCAGCACCTTCTTTCATGCATAACTACCACAAAACCACGGTAACAATTATTATTATTATTATTATTATTATTATTATTATTATTATTATTATTATCCAGGGTTAGTCTTTTTCCTCAGACAGAGCGAGGGACGCCACCTCTACCGCCTCAAGGGCAGTGTCTTGGAGCGTGAGATATGTGGTCGGGGATACAACCTGGGAGAAGGACCAATATCTCGCCCAGGTGACCTCACCGGCTAGGCTGAACAGAGTTCTTGAGGGGGATGGGAAGATTCGAAGGAACAGGCAAGGAAGAGCGAAGGAAGTGGTCGATTTGCCTGGAGGAGAAATGGGGAACCACAGAAAACAACTTTGAGGATGGCTGAGGAGGAAATCAAAGCAATAAATTGACCTCCCGAGACTGAGTGGACCCCATTCCAGCCCTCGTACCAATTTTCAAATTTCGTGTCAGTGCCGGGAATCGAAACCGGACCTCCGGGGGTGGCAGCTAATCACACTAACCACTACACCACAGAGACCGGCTATTAATTACGTATTTATTTATTTTGCTAGTGGTTTAACGGAACACTAACACATCGAAGCTTTCCGGTGACGGAAGGATGGGAAAGGGCTAGGATTGGGAAGGAAGTGACAGTGGCCTTATTTAAGGCGCACCACCAGCATTTACCTTGTGTAAAAAATGTGAAAAATTGTAAAACCATCTTCAGGTCTGCCGACAGTTGGATTCGAATGCAAGCTCACAGCTGCGCGATCCTAACTGCACGGCTAACTCACTCGATCCTTATTATAATAATAATAATAATAATAATAATAATAATAATAATAATAATAATAATAATAATAATAATAATAATAATAATAATAATAATAATAATAATAATAATAATAATAATAATAATAATAACAGGTTGTACCTTGGGCAGTGACCGGCCGTTGTTTCCTCAATAATTATCTTCAGCTGAGTATGGAGAAAAAAAACCGCTAAATGCACTACCGCGGGTAGTAATCTATCAAAGCAGACCGCCGGATTCTGGGGAGTCCGCACCAGTATGCTACAAGGATGAGTCGAAGCATCCTGGAAACTACCGTACGTAAACTCAGGTGAAGACAGCGAAGCTTCTTCGCAACATTTAACGCCAATTCATTGCTCAAAGTGCGTAAGCTGAAACATCTGATCGACACACCATCACGGTACGTCACTTTACTAGTAGCATTACAGGAAAACAGGTTCACGGACGATCGCGCCTTGGAGTCACACGGTTATAGAATCCTCAAAGAAAAATTTGCCATCGAGTAATGCACATACTGCCAACTACCCAGAAACACGCAACAAGGAATACATTCCTCCAGGAAGGGTTGGCGTTAGGAAGGGCATCCTGTCGTAGAACTAGGCCAAGTCCACATGATCGACATAGATTGCAGGGTGGAAGTGGCAAAAATGCGAAATAATAAATTATATTTTTTAATATGTTATTTAATCCGTTTACCCTTCAGGATTGGTTTACCCCCCGAACTCAGCAAGGGATCTCACCTCTACCGCCTCAAGGGCAGTGAGACATTTGGTCGGGAATACAACTGATTAGGAGGGCCAGTACCTCGCACAGGCGGCTTCACCTGCTGTGGTGAACAGGAATCTTGTGGGATATGGGATGATTTGGAAGGGATAGGCAAGGAAGAGGGCAGGAAGCGGCGCTGGCCTTAAGTTAGGTATCATTCCGGCATTTGGCCGGAGAAGAAGTGGGAAACCAAGGAAAACTACTTCGAGGATGGCTGAGGTGGAAATCGAACCCCTGTACTCAGTTGTCCTCCCGAGGCTGAGTGCACCTCGTTCCAGTCCTCGTATCACTTTTCGAATTTCGAGAATAGAACCTGTGCCTCCGGGAGGTGGCAGCTTATCACACTAACCACTACACCACAGAAATAATGATAATAATAATAATAATAATAATAATAATAATAATGACGAGGGGCCTCTATAGAGGTCTGGTGATGCAGGTCTTTCGAGTTGACGCCCTATAGACGACCTCTACGTCTGTTAGTATGGGGCTCTAACTAGGATGAAATCTAATGTTGAAGACGTTACAAATGCTCAGTCCCTGAGCTAAAGGAAATAACCGATGAAGGTTAAAATCTCTGCCCTGGCCGGGAACCTAATCTAGCACCCTTTGGACCAAAGGCTTGGAGGCTAAACGGTTAATCGCGGTGCCTAACGGTCTGCTCTGAACGAGGAAGGCGGATAAGATGATACAACAATGCATTACACTCAATACTGCATAAAGATCCACCCGTCAGCAGAATATTAAGATCCGCAAGACTGCGGTGGGTGGGGCATATGGTAAGGATGAGCGATACAGAGATACCAAAAGAGAGATGTTAATCGGAAACCCTAGTGGAAAAAGAGAACAAGGTCGTTCGAAAGCCAAGTAGCTGGATGGAGTTGGGAGAACTACAGAAAATGGGATACAAGAATTCAAAAGTACTGGCGCAAGATCAAGACGAACTAATGGGTAGAAAATATTAAAGGTCAATGAGGTCTGCAGGGGGCTTCATTCATTCCATTTCCGACCCGGATGCATGACTGGAAACTATTTTTATTTGCTTTACGTCGCACCGACACAGATAGGTGGGATAGGAAAGGCTTAGGATTGGGAAGGAAGCGGCCGTGGCCTTAATTAAGGTACAGCCCCAGCATTTGCCTGGCGTGAAAATGGGGAAACCACAGAAAACCACAGGGCTGGCGACAATGGGGTTCGAACCCACTATATCCTGGATGCAAGCTGACAGCCGCGCGCCCCTAGCCGCACGGCCAACTCGCCCGGTGACTGGAAAAAGGCTATGGATATTCATTCAAGGAGGACTGTAAAGGCGCTAAAGAAGAAGTTCTCTTGCCTTCTGGTAAATATACTGACATGATGCTGACGTATTTGAGCACCTCCAAGTACCACTAGACTGAGGTGGTATTGAACCCGCCAACTTGGAGTCAGAAAGCCAGCACTCTATCGTCTGAGTCGCTCCACCCGGCTCTAATCGTATAACTTCGCCTGTTCCGTATCGCATTCCCCTAATCTAAACTAAACAAGAAGACACTTCTATTACCTAAGGGTCTCTCAAATCTGTGGGCCGTGAAGGGACAAACACGAGGTCTGAAGCTGAGTCTAACTCATCTGTCTTCGTTCTTCATGTAGGCTTAGATTTGTCTGTCTTGTTAGAAATATCCAAGTGTCCATTCCTCATCGGTCAATGGTAGAAAAAGCTCGTTGAGAAATTGAATGTTTCGGCCGAAATTAATTTTACGTTGAGGTGGGAATCGAACGCCCCTCTACTCAGCTGACCTCCCGAGGCTGAGTGGACCCTGTACCAGCCCTCGTACCGCTTTTTCTACAACTGTACATAGTTCATTAGTCATGGGAAACACAGAAGAACAGGACGTAGCAGCATACCACATGAAACTCTTTTAGATGAAATGTTCGAAATGCCTTCCGTACGGAAAATGTGTTCTGACACGGAACTAAAATGTTTCCGAACCCATGTTCGTATAACATATTTTCTTCTTCCACATGTGAGGAATGTGTCCTGAAAGTTTGACCACACCTTCCTTATTGTTTCACCCCGTAACTCTTGTTCTTGTAACAGGGCAAAAAACATCAAACTTTTGTAGCATTGAGAGGAGTTAGGAAAGTTAATATTGGGTTCCCATGTAACCGCAACTCTTTATTCTGAAACCTCACGGCTCCATGTAAAAGAAACCACGTCTCATCACGACTTCAGAAATTAATTCACCGGTGTTTACAGACTGAAGGAACCCTCGCTGCTGGATATCTAGAGCTTAAACGTTGTATTTCACTTACTTTGTAACATTTATAAGATCGGCATCATGGTCCGACTCATTGCCTGAATGGTCAGCGTTGAGGCTTTCGGTTCAGAGGGTCCGGGGTTCAATTCCCGGTCTGGTCGGGGATTTAAATACCCTGTGATTAATTCTTCTGGTCCGGAGACTGCGTGTTTGTCCCAACACTTTCCTCTTCATATTCACACAACACAACACACTACACTACCAACCACTACACAATAGTGATTACATCCCTCCATATAGGGTTGGCGTCAGGAAGGGCATCTGGCTGTAAAATAGGGCTAAATCTACATGTGCAACAGAGTTATCACATGTGTGGGAAAAAGCGGTAGCATAAGAAGAAGAATATAAGCTCGGTATCATGGTTGCCCAGTATACAGACGCATATGAAACATTAACTTATAAGGCAGTTTATCTGAAACTTTTTCTTGGGAATCACTGAACACTTTCACGGATTTCCTATTGATTTCCATCTGTTAATATTATTGTTTTACAACTTTTCTATTTATCACTGAACCTACCGTTTTTTAATGATACATCGTATTTTTTTAAGTTCCATCCAGCTTTGGTAATCGTTGCCCACAAAATTTCCTCGTAACTCTTCGCAGCAGATGCGTGCTTTAAGAAAATACATTGTTCTTCACGATCAGCCAATAAAATTCCAGTTTCGCAGCTGACTAAATCAATCACTCAGACTAACGAATCACACAGATAGAATAGGACGAGTTAACTCGGATGTCAACATATCTTCCGCTCTTCAAAACACGACTTTACTCGGATTTTAGCATTGCGCTCTTCTCCACTTCCGAGTTTGGTCTGACGCTGTGATTTTGTTGTTCATCACATGCTTTGTTCAGACGACGGACATTTCAAAAATCCCCTTACCATATTTTGAGGATAATATTTTAGAAATTTTAGGGATTTATGGTGAGCCTGACTTTTATGAGTACAGTTGAAGTGAAACAAACTGTGGATATTTATCACACCATTGTCGAGTTCTGGTAAAAGGAGAAGAGAAAAGGAGAAGGAGAGGAGAAAACTATTCTTCATGTTTGTCGTTCCATGACTGTTCGGTAGCTGTGTAAATAACAATACTTTTTTAGCCTGTTTCAACCATTGTCGAAACACCCAGCAAAATCTGGTATGGGACATTCATAAGGCTGAAAAGAACTTGGAAGTGAAAAGATTAATCCATGACCGAGCTCAATAGCTGCAGTCACTTAAGTGCGGCCAGAAGCCAGTATTCGAGAGGTAGTGGGTTCGAACCTCATAAAGGCAGTCCTGAAGGTGGTTTTCCGTGGTTTCCCGTTTTCACACCAGGCATATGCTAGGGTTATACCTTAATTAAGGCCACGGCCGCTTCCTTCCCACTCCTAGCTCTTTTCTGTCCCATTGCCACCATAAGACCTATCTGTGTTGGTCCGACGTAACCCAAATTGTAAACAAAAAATCGTTAAGCCATAACATCACTGGAAGTTCAGTATCAATCATGCGGAATTTATATCACCGACTGCTGCGAATTCACAAGGGCTATGTACAGCTACATGCACTAGGCTATTTCTGGTCGAACTAGGGACTATCAAAAACAAGTTCGTCCTAACATAAAACCATTAAAAACTTGAATTCAAATAATGATTTGTGACTGTTTCTTCACATCTCTGCAAATCTGTTAAAAATACTGTATATATTGTCCAGCTCCATGGCTAAATGGTTAGCGTGCTGGCCTTTGGTCACAGGGGTCCCGGTTTCGATTCCCGGCGTTGTAGGGAATTTTAACCATCATTGGTTAATTTCGCTGACACGGGGACTGGGTCTTCATCATCATTTCATCCTCATCACGACGCGCAGGTCGCCTACGGACGTCAAATCCAAACACCTGCACCTGGAGAGCCGAACATGTTCTCGGACACTCCCGGCACTAAAAGCCATACGTCATTTCATTTTTACTGTATGTATTGAGTGGCCGCCTCTGTGGTGAGTGTAATTAGCTGCCACCCTCGAAGGGCCCGGTTCGATGCCACGACATTTGAAAAGTGGTACGAGGGCTCGAACGTGGTCTACTCAGCCTTGGGAGGTCAAGTGAGTAGAGGGGTGTTCGATTCCCAACATCCTAGAAGTGGTTTTCCGTGGTTTCCCACTTCTCCTCAAGGGAAATCCCGGGATGGTACCTAACTTAAGGCCATGGCCGCTTCCTTCCCTCTTCCTTGTCTATCCCTTCCAATCTTCCCATCACTCCACAAGGTCGCTGTTCAGCATATCTGGCAAGGCCGCCTGGGTGAGGTACTGGTCTTCTTCCCAAGTTGTATCGCCCCGACTCAAAGTCTGGCGGTCCAGGGCACTGGAGGCGGTAGAGGTGGGATCCCTCGCTGAGTCCGAGGAAACAACCAACCCTGGAGGGTAAACGGATTAAGAAAGAAAGAAGCTGTATAGAGCACCGACCTGGTACAAAACTTAGTACAAGAGAATTACACTTGTTGCAGGTTGTTTACAACACGAGTTCCGTAATTGTGGATCGTGTACTCTCCTTCCACCAGACAAATGAGGGGTACATTCATTCATTTCTTTGTTAGTGGTATGGTTGGTGCTGGGAAACACAAGGTGAAACACTGCTTCCCCTTAGTTATTCCTACCCCAGAGCTCAATTAATGAGAGGGCAATGGGCAATGAATGCCGACGTTGTATTGTCCCCGGGAAGTATTTCTCCTCCCTAC